>NC_091177.1:1669301-1764597 GCF_040958095.1 Procambarus clarkii | reverse complement strand
AGCGCTAAGCCATCACCATCACGAAGCACTTGCCGACGGCCAGTATAATGACTGGCGATAGTGGCAGTAGTTGAACTTAGGGGTGATGACACTAACGGATGCGGTGATGGTGATAACAGTAGCGGTGATGGTGGTGATAACGGCAGAGACGGTGATGATAGCGGTAGTGATGCACAATATGAACATACGAACGCAACACGTAATATACACCAAAACATCTAGAGTATACCAGAAGTCATACACACCAAAATACACACACACAGTATACCAGAAGCATAGAAGATTATGCTAAGTTTCAAACAGTGTCTTAAATAAAAGCAAGATATACTGACGGAGACGTTGGTCAGCTGTTGTTTACTTCCTAGATTGATTTGCCTGTGGATGAGGAGGTTGATTTGTTTGTAGGTGAGGAAGCAAGGAGGGGAAAGGGGTTCAAGGGAAGGTGACGAAAGGAAGGTTTTATAGAGGGAAGGGAGAGAAGTAAAGGAGGAGAGGCAAAGGGAAAGGTTTGGAAATGGGATGTAAAGTGTGAGGTATGACACCAGGCGGGCTGTCCGCCTTGCTGACACCGTGTGTGTACTCACTTACTGGTGCTTGCGGGGGTTGAGCTGTGGCTCTTTGGGCCCGCCTCTCAACTGTCAATGAACTGATTTAGTGTGTGTGTGTGTGTGTGTGTGTGTGTGTGTGTGTGTTTCGGCAGCTAAGCTAAGCTAAGCTTGTGCTTTCTTGTCAGGGCGCTGAGAGTGTGCGTGTGAGAGGTTCTGCACACGTATTTCAGAATATATATGGATGTCTATAGCTGAATGCTGCGTAGCATTCATATATACACACTCATATATGGATATTTTATTTGAGGGTTTAAATTTTATTATTATTTTTTTATTGTTTTATTTGTATTATTTATCTTAATTGAGAGGTGGTGAGGGGGGGGGGGGGCGGGGGTATTTTTGTTCATTATTTCATCTAGGAAACGTGTATTGTTGGGCAAGGTTTACATTGAATACATCGAGGCTCCTGTATACCATCAGCTGTGAGGGGAAATCTCAGCTTAGTTCACTTCTTCTACCAGTTTACTTCATCAGGATGAAGAGCCAGTCAAGTCATTTATGACTATATAGCCCTTGGAAGGGCTCAGGATAAGGATTTTGATGGTGTTCCACACCCTTGAGGCTTGGTGCTGTAGTCTGATGGTTAGGGGTTGTGTGTTCAGGAGTTCCTGGAGCTCCTGGATTGTCTGATCATTTGGTGGACGGTGTTTTGCTGCTCTTCTTAACGCCTTATTTGGCACTGTGGTTTTTGTTGGTTATATAATGTATACATTATATATATATATATATATATATATATATATATATATATATATATATATATATATATATATATATATATATATATATATATATATATATATATATAATGTAAACTTATTTTTATATTTTTTTAAGTTTATGAATTCAATCGCTGCCTTGTCGACCAGCGGAGACTTTAATGGCTCAGGTTGGCAAATGAGTTAAGTGACGTCATCAGTGTATGTGATGCATTCTCCCCGATGTGGGGGAAGGTGGGGGAGGGGGGGGGGGAAGGGTGGTGGTGTCGGTGGAAATAATAAAGGGAGGGAGGTAAAGGGGAGGGGTAAGACTGGCAGTGGGAGGATACACTAGCGCCCTGGGGGTAAGGGAGAAGTAATGGGGTAGGGGGTAGGGGGGAGGGGGAGCCCCGAGGGTCACGGATGGCCCCAGAGGCACGAGTATAATGACCTGCTGACCACCATGGTCCTGTGTTACCTCCTATCCCCCCCCCCTCCCCTTGTACTCGCCTAGTTGTACTCACCTAGTTGTGTTTGCAGGGGTTTGAGTTCTGGCTCTTTGGTCCCGCCTCTCAACCGTCAATCAACAGGTGTACAGGTTCCTGAGCCTACTGGGCTCTATCATATCTACATTTGAAACTGTGTATGAAGTCAGCCTCCACCACATCACTGCCTAATGCACTCCATCTGTTAACTACTCTTGACACTGAAAAAGTTCTTTCTAACGTCCCTGTGGCTCATTTGGGTACTCAGTCTCCACCTGTGTCCCCTTGTTAGCGTACCACCAGTGTTAAACAGTTTATCTTTATTAATTTTGTAGGTAGTGATCATGTCTCCCCTTACTCTTTTTGTTCTGGGACTATCCAATTGGCATACCTCTCATTTTTTTATGGGGGGGGGCTCCACGATGGGGCGGTATACTCTAAAACTGATCTCACATAGGCTGAGTACAGCTATCTACATGCCTCCTTATTTTCTCCTAAATTCCTAGATGATGATCTAAGTTTTGCAGGTGTAGAGAATACTGCTGTTGTTTACTATTTATACGAGGCTAAGGTATACGAGGTATATTATACGAGGTATACGAGGCTATACGAGGTAAGGCTTCGGAGTTAGATTTGATGTTATGTTCACTCCCAGGTCATTTTGTCTAGTAGTTACAAGGCGACAGTTTTCCTTCATTGTGTACCGTCGCTTTGGTCTCTTGTCGCCTGTCTGTTCCTGTAACTTACTCGTCTTGAACTCCAGTAGCCATTTTTCGGACCAACTCTGCCAATTTGTTCAAGTTGTCTTGAATAATCCTACAATCCTGATCTGCCACAACTCTTCCCGTTAATTTGTCATCATCTGCAAACATGGACACGCGAGGCTCAACTCCTGTAGATAGATCACTTAAAAAATAAAAATAAAATAAAAATAAAATGTTTATTTAGGTAAGGTACATACATACAAGAAATTTTTACAAAGATTGGTTGACTTATAGGTAGAGCTAGTACATACAATGCCTAAAGCCACTATTACGCAAAGCGTTTCGGGTTTCGGACTTACGTTTCAGTTTAGTTTAGTTCATTTATTATGCACCCCATACCCATCTTGTGGGCGGTAGTGGAAAGGGTTACAGAGGCACATAACGGGTTCAGGGACTGAACCCATCACTTACGTATGTAAAAAATAGTATTGGTCCCAGCATCGAGCCTTCAGATACTCCGCTTGGTAGTCTACGGCAGTCCGACTTCTCGCCCCCTCACTGTTACCCTCCGACTCCTGTCTGTTAGGTAATTCCTTACCCATGTTAGTGTATTTTCAAATTCAAATTTGTATTCGGGTAAAAGTACATACATTGATGCAGAGTTACAAACATAATGTTGGATTTATAGATAGAGCTAGTACATACAATACCTAAAGCCACTAATATGCATAGCGTTTCGCTTACTCCCGCCTGCCTCTCAAGTTTGTATAATAATCTCTCTTGAGGTACTATATTAAAGGCTTTTTGGCAGGTCAGAAGTACACAATCTTGACCAACTTTCTCTGTCTTGCCTTTTTTCGTTACTTTATCATAGAAGTTCAGTAATTTCCTTTGGTATGATTTTCCTTTCCTAAAGTCATGTTGGCATTAGCATATCTATCTAATAATAATTTAGTCTCCGTGGTGCAGTGGTAAGACACTCGCCTGTCATTCCGCGAGCGCTTTGTCATGGGTTCGAATCCTGGCCGGGGAGGATTTACTGGGCGCAAATCCTTAACTGTAGCCTCTGTTTAACGCAACAGTAAAATGTGTACTTGGTTGTAAAAACGATTCTTCGCGGCGGGGATCGTATTCCAGGGACTTGCCCGAAACGCTACGCGTACTAGTGGCTGTACAAGAATGTAACAACTCTTGTATATATCTCAAAAAAAACAAAAAATTCTAGGTGTGTAACTAGTCCTACCCTCATTATTCTTTCCAGTAGTTAGGAGGGGTAATGTCTAATGAAGTGCCTCTATTCTATCTCTAGTCTAGCAAATTGGTACCACATTTGCCTTCTCTCAGCAGCTGAGCAACTCTCCCTTTATACGTATCGTCCAGTGACGCTAGTTGTTGTTGTTCTGCTTCCTCTACTATCAACTCGATATTTATCTCACCCAGGGTTATCTCCTCTTCTAACATTGAAAGATGCTCAAACTAGGTTGTGGAAACTGAAGTTCACCACCTCGCAAATTTCCTTAACACGTTCTGAATATTCTCCACCCGATTTTCGTAGTCTTTTCACTGTCAACTGCCTTCTTATATGACTGTGTAGGAGCTTTGGTTGTTTTCATTGCTTGTAAGCACACACGCTTACTAAGTGTATGTGTGTGTGTGTTCTTATCTAAGAGCACTGTGTGTCTCAGGAATTAAATTTGGGGTCGTATTTACTTCTAACTCCCATCCCATACAAGAATCTTTCTCTCCTTCATTCTCTCCTGCTGTGTAGGACTTCTAACTCCTCTTCCTATCCTCGTGACTTCTCTTTCTCCTGGGGTTAAAGTCCAATAGCCATTTTGAGATCACCTCTGGAATGCCAAGTTCACTTTACACCTCATCACAATCCAGTCATAAGAAGTAATTTGTTTTTTTCATCATGTTGTTAACGTATATTAGACTCAAGATGAGCCTCAGCACCGACCCTTGTGGTACTCCATTCGTTACCTCTCCGTTATATCTTTCCTTTCACAGTGACTCTTTGTATCCCAGCCGAGAGGTACTCGGTCATCCAACTTACCTCTCATCCAGATTCACCATCCTGCTTCTCTTAACTTTAGCAGGAGTCTCTTCTGCGGGGAGAAGTATTGAATACTTCTTGTCATCTCGTTCAGATGTGTGTGTGTGTGTAAATGAATATACAAATATATCATTCACGTGCGATTTTATATTATTTGCTAATTTACAAAATAACAGCTTATACGATGCTGCTTTAATTGCATAATAACATAAGTGGATTTTAATAACAATAATTCACTTGAAACAATGCAATATAGTTTGGATAATACAATACTGTAAGTGTCATTTAAAACAGAATAATAATGTACTGATTGGATAGCACGAAAACAAATATTGAAAAATAGTTTACTGTTAGAATAACACAGAACAGACACACCCTGGGTAAAAATTTACTGTTTGGATGATACCAAAATAGATAAAGATTGGATAGCAAGTTATTGTTTGGAAAATAAAGATCAGACACAGATTGGACAATCATTTACAGTTTGCACAACATGCAGCAGATATAAATTGGATAATACAGTATTCCTGTTTATCTGCCACTCTCTCCAATTTCGTTATCTGTGCGGACGTTGATGTTTATCGGTACATTGTATCTACTATTCTTGGAAGCAGAGACAGACCTACTGTGTATTGATGCCAATGACTACAGGTGCTACAAGGTACACTTATCTCGAACACCTGTAGGACAGCTGTTATATCAATTCATGTACCTCAAAAGCCAGGCTGGCGGAAAGGGAGGGAGGGAGGGAGGGAGGTAGCATAGGTTGATGATGGATAGGTGAGGGTGGCAGAAGGTGGGATGGGGAGAGTGAGAGAGAGACGCAGACAGAGAGAGAGAGAGAGAGAGAGAGAGAGGGAGAGCGAGAGCAAGCCAGACCGACCGAGACCCCCCTTCCCCAACACATGAAAGAAGAATGATGCCCCTAGACACACATCTACCATCGATAAGGGATAACAATATCAAATACCAAATCGACAGGAATCTGGAAAGTAATGTCCTCCCTCGGAAGAAAACATGGACACGACAGCGGTACCAGAGGTCGTTCCTGCACAGATATATTTTACGACTAAAGTTGACGGTGCAAAGGACAACGAAACACAACTTATTTATTGTTGTTAACATCTTTATTGGCAAAATTTAATTACAATTTTGCCTAATCTGATGAATTCATTTAAGTCTTATTAAAGTGAGGATAATGCTGGTTTTCACTGTCACACAGGACAGAGGGTCATACACAAGACAATAGGCCTAAACTGTAGCCTGAAGCACATATATACCCGGTTACAATCAATGTTTTAACGTATGAATATGTAAAATCAACTTTATATTGTGCACTGCCACAAAAGGGCAGGGATGGGTTTAAAAGTGATGCAGATTAAAAATAATATAAAATTGTTTTTCATTCTTTAAAACTGACAAGCAAATTTGGGGTAAATTGTTAGGATGTCGTCCAGTACACCAGATTCAATGAAATAGTTACACAGTTGGCGGTACAATAGGCCAGGTCTAAAATCCTTTACGGTTTCACATTCAACAATATAGTGTTCTAGTGAATGCATTAAAGGTTTATCACAGAGTTTACAATCTGAATATTCTGGTAGTGGCTCAGCCTCACTAACCTGCCAGATGTTAATTAGAATGCTATTTTTGCGAATTATAAAAACTATTGTATAAAATTTGTGGGGATTCCATCCCATGTTGGAGTTGGAAAAAATGACTTTGTAGATCGATTGGCCAATGAGGCTTGCAGGAAAAAAACACTGATTATGAATTTGGACTATCTAATGCAATTATTAGAAACATACAAATTAAAGAAATTAATTCATATTTAGAAGAACTAAGAAATGCCCAGAGACCTGAAAGCTGCAGAATTAAAAAAATGACAACTTTTGTAATACTGTAATAGGTATTTGTATGATCAGCAAAGTAACCAGACCAGGCAATGTCATGTAGTCATTGCGCGAATTCGCGAATTAATGCAATAGGAAACTCTATCATTCCATATATTAGTATGCATCCATCAATCTCAGGAGATTATGGTGTTGCGCTCTGGTTGTCGGTCTGGAGTGACCTCTCCAGGGCGTAAAGCCAGGGGTAGGTTGATATGGAGGAGAAGCTGTTACCCAGGCAGCAGGTCCCCCTTTCACGGCGCCGAAAGTCTCCAATGGAAAGGCAAACGCCAATACGATTGGTTCTAGCGCCCGTCGCAGGAACTGAGAGTTCCGGGGTTGACCTCGAAGGTGGTGAAGAAGGGCACAGGGACCTCCAAACCCGGAGACTGCTGTGGTCGGGGCCGGAGAAGAACCACCCCATCAAGGGTATGAGCCCCAACCCCAGCCTCTTGAAGCTGAGCCTGGGGCCTCCCGACCCTCCGGAGGTGGACGTCCCGGCCCCGCACCTACCGGTTCCAGACAGAGATCGTCACAGCAATCTTTAACTCGAGGCCGGCCTCCTTCATGACCAAGCAGAAGGAAGAGTGATAATTATTAAGTACAACAATTATTATTTTAATAATTATTATAATAATAATATAAACAATTAATAATTATCACTTGCTCCTGCTTGGTCTCCGAGGCCGGCCTCGGGTCGTGCGAAGCCGATATATAATATATATATATATATATATATATATATATATATATATATATATATATATATATATATATATATATATATATATATATATATGTCGTACCTAGTAGCCAGAACGCACTTCTCAGCCTACTATGCAAGGCCCGGTTTGCCTAATAAGCCAAGTTTTCATGAAATAATTGTTTTTCGACTACCTAACCTACCTAACCTAACCTAACTTTTTCGGCTACCTAACCTAACCTAACCTATAAAGATAGGTTAGGTTAGGTTAGGTAGGGATAGTTAGGTTCGGTCATATATCTACGTTAATTTTAACTCCAATAAAAAAAATTGACCTCATACATAATGAAATGGGTAGCTTTATCATTTCATAAGAAAAAAATTAGAGAAAATATATTAATTCAGGAAAACTTGGCTTATTAGGCAAATCGGGCCTTGCATAGTAGGCAGAGAAGTGCGTTCTGGCTACTAGGTACGACATATATATATATATATATATATATATATATATATATATATATATATATATATATATATATATATATATATATATATATATATATATATATATATATATATATATATAATATAATGTGAATCACATTGTAACTCCTACCTAGAGTCACCATACTGAATACCGTAAATAAAGACTGGTACAGAAGCATTTAGACTTGCTGAGCGTTCAGCAAGCAGCCAAGTTAGGTCGAACAACGTACGTGTGTGTGTGTGTGTGTGTGTGTGTGTGTGTGTGTGTGTGTGTGTGTGTGTGTGTGTTTGTGTGTGTGTGGTTCTCGCATGTGTGGTGCATGCCATGTATTGTTTAGCACGTGTTGCACAGTAAGTATTGCTGAGCATGAAGTGCAATAGGTGCTTAACACATATTGCACAGCATGTACTGCATAGCGGGTCAAGGCGGAAGTGCTGACCTCCATTAGATGACGAATGGGGAGGGTGTGGAGTGGTGGAGGGAGGGGGGGGGGGTAAAGTTGCATGTCCAGTTCTTCAGCGTGTTCTTATGCATGAACAATAACACTCCTAAGTTAACCACATTTGGGCTAATCGCCAGAGTCAGCGCCGTCAGAGGCCAAGGGTGGGTAGGGGAGGGGGGAGGCCTCGCCGTGGGAAACCTGCCGAAGTTATCACGACATCACCTCCGCCTCCTGGTCAGTGGCGGTGGAGGCGCTGCAAGATTACATGCCGTCTGTAGTTGAGGTTTGTTGTGTAGGTGTTTGGTAATTACCCAACCATCACCCCCCTCTGGGCTGCTGGTGTTTAAAGGGGGATGGAGGGGGGGGGGGTAGGGAGTATTGTCTTGGGGGAGGGAGGGAGGAGGGGGGGGGGCATTCTAGTTCACGTTAGGTGAGTTTGCATGTGTAAACGTCTTTTTGTGTCAGCCTTTGTCTGTCTGTGTGTGTCTGTCTGTCTATCTGTGTCTGTCTGTCTCTCTCTCTCCCCCCTCCGCCTCCCTCCCCCTCCCCCTCCCTCCCCCCTCCCCCTCCCTCCCCCCCGCCCCCCTCCCCCTCCCTCCCCCCTCCCAGAATTTCATCTCCCCATCCTTTCCAAACCCTTTGCACATCAAAGCGAATTCAAACTGAACTATGTCGCGAAATTATTCTAGAAATTAGCAGAAAAGCCGCCGCACTCGACCATATAAGAGAGACCAAAGTTACACTCAACACTATGGAGGTGAGACAAGCAGTGTGCCAGAGCAGTAAGAAAACCCACCATGTCAACTGACAGACTTGACAGCGCCACGACCTTCACAGACAGATGGATCATTGCAACCGAGGCAGTAGACGCCAGAAAAAAAACTGTGCTGTTGACTGCAAAATTATTAGGAGAACTTAGCTACACATTCAAGAAAATTCTTGCAATGGGGGGCTCAAGCAGCTCTTGGACCCCGCTTTTCTAGCCGTTGAAATTGAAATTAAAATAAGTTTATTGAGGTAAAATACACACAAAGGGATGAGGTAGCTCAAGCTATTCTCACCCCGTTCAGTACATCGTGTTAATACATACATATACACACATCACAAACAATACACATATTACCAAACATTCTGAGAGATAAACATCTACATTTCCATTTTCTAGCCGTTGGTTATCTAATGCGATGATTCCTGGCCTATTTCCTTATCATACCTGCTTTTAAAGTTATGAGTGGAGTTAGCCTCTACAACCTGCTCCTTTAGGTCATTCTATTTACTCACTACCCTTACGCTAAAAGAAAACTTTCTAACATCTCTCTGACACATCTGAGTCTCAAGCTTCCATCCATGCCCCCTTGTTCTGTTGTTATTCATTGTAAACATTTCCTCTCTTTCCATCTTGTCAAACCCCATTAAGTATTTTATACGTTTGTATCATGTCCCCCCCCTCCCCCCCCCACTCCCTTCTCCTTTCTAACGTCGTCAGGTTTAGTTCCTTCAGTCTGTCTTCGTACCTCATCCCTCGCAGCTCTGGGACGAGTCTCGTTGCAAACTTCTGCACTTTTTCGAGCTTCTTTATGTTTTTTTTTTCCTCCAATACACACAGAACTTCGGTTTCAACTCTTTTTAACCCTGTTGTAGCTCAGTCGATTAAGGCAGTGTCTGAGATGCTCCCGGAAGCAGGTTCGAATCCTCGTCACGGCCCTTGTGGATTTGTAACATACTCCAAAACTGGCTTCACATAGGCGGTATACAGTGATCTAAACGCCTCCATATTCAAGTTTCTGAAAGGATGTTCTGACTTTTGCCAGAGTAGATTATGCAGCTGACGTTATTCCGTTTATATAAGCCAATGGAGTTAGGTTTGGTGTTATGTCCTCTTCCCAGGTCTTTTTCCCCTAGTCGTTATAGGGAGGTAGTTTCCCGTCATCGTATATTGGCCTTTTGGTCTCCTGGCTCCTGTCCCCATTTCCATCACCTTACACTTGCTGGTGTTGAACTCTAGCAACTATTTCTCGGACCATCTCTGCAACCGGTTTAAGTCATCCTGGAGAATCTTACAATCCTCATCTGTCTCAACCCTCATTAGTTTATCATCCGCTAACATCGACATTAAAGACTCACCTCCTGCAGTCAGGTCGTTTACATAAATGATGAATAGAATGGGACCCAGCACCGAGCCTTGAAGCATCCCGCTTGTAACTCTACGTCAGTCAGACTCCTCGCCCCCTCACTGTCACTCTGACACCTGTCTGTCAGGTAATTCCTTACCCATGATAGTGCAGTTCCGTCTAATCCCGCCTGCCTCTCAGGTATATATAGTAGCCTTCTATGTGGTTCTGTGTGCGCGCGCGCGTTCGCGTGCGTTCTTGAACGCGCGTGTGCGTGCGCGGTGCTTCGTAACCACCGTGGCCGCAAACGGTGACCGCTGCGGTCAAGGCCTGCGTTTAACCCCTCCCCCCCCCCCCCAATCCCCGCCTAGCCACTGTCTCACCTGTCAACGTCTCGGCCTCACCTTTGTTCCGTCCACCTGTCTCCAGCCCGGAGCCAGCCACAGCCTTCCCCGAAACAGTTACACAACCGCTCGAATAATACCTGCCAACAGGTATCTCTAGCAGTTCGACTTGTATAAGGATCTAGCTAAAGTAAAGGGAAAAGTGTGTGGATAAAGACAAGGACACAGTCTTGAGCATTGCTTCTTAGACTGTAATAAAATTGAGCCATTTAGAGATAAATCTAAACTAAACTCACAAATCTAATGAAAAAAATGGCAAACCCTCTTATTGCTAAGGATAAAATATCTGTAATACTTGCACCGTATCCATATTACGTTTCCAGTAGATACACGACATATGAGAGTAAGCAGCAAGAAGTGTATTGTGAAGACTAACAATATCAAACAGCAGCTCCCTATAACCCTCTAATATCTCCATAGCTCAAACAATTATGTACTAGGGAAGATACCTCCCAGAAATGTGCTATGATTAACTGATAACTGCTGAAGTGGACATTCTCTGTTACTAGCTGACAGTATAATTATAAACTGTGCAGGATAGACGTAATTCTTAATGTAATAATCTCCATTGAGGTCTGATTAAGACCTTTTGGTTCATCTGTTATCTCTTTTTTGCGCTACTGCTCACAGAATGAGTATGGGGTGCATAATAAACTAGTCACCTTCAGCGGTAATAATCAACCATAAGACAGTCACACAATCATCTAGGAGTAATCTGGTTAATCAGGAGGCACTCAGACATCCTGGACTCAGTCTTACAACCTGCCACTCTGGACAAAATCATACAGCCAGTCATTTTGGGCCCAATCATACCGTCAGCCATATTGGATTCTGTTATATAGCCCGTCATTCTTGCCCCAATTATACAACCAGTCATTCCAGACTCAATCACACAGCCCGATATTCTGGTCCCAGTCAAAGACCCAGCCACAAGCCAGGTCTATTTTAGCACCTGTGGACATTATAGAACCTACATATCGCTCCACCAGTTATCTAAAGGCGGAAAAATACAAGCCGAACACCTATGATCAGTGAAACTAGAACAGGGAGTCACTAATTCAGACAACCAAGATGTCTCTCCAGAACGAGCACTGGCGGTCCCTCTCCTACCGTGGTCAGCATTATACTGAGGCTCAGAGGTGTTATCTGGCCCTTATAAGGTTCCCGCCAAGCAAAGAGGACGTAAAATTCAAATTCAAAAACTTTTAAACCAACGGCTGCTGCACATTTATAATTGTTTCTGTTTTTGTCTAGAAAATGTTGTTGCAAGTTACTAATTCATTTGCAAACGACAAAATAGCAATTATCATAGTAATTATTATAATCGAGCATTATATAATGAAAAAAATTATAAACGTCATTTGAACGCCATTTAAAACCATCCAGAAATACTAACAAGTCTATTTATAAGTAGCCAATCAGTATATGGTTCGTTGTTATAGGAATTTGAATCATTGACAGAGGAAAACGTCGTCAAAATTATTTGACAAGAAAAAAGTAATAGGTGCGTCATTAGTATGTGTAACTCCTCTCCCTACAATTGTGCATTATTCTTATGTTCTTTGTACACACATTCTTGTGAATAAACGTTGATTGATTGATTGATTTGTTGAACAATGAACCACAGAAGCTGATTTTAGTGCTTTTAAAATGCTCATCTACAAACATAAATACATAAATACACAGATTTACGTCTGTCCTACATATCCAGTGTTCGAGGTATGTTTTTATATATATGGGTAAACAAGTCTTGAAACAATAGACTTGTGTAGGCTAGTACGCTTCTGGTACGAGCAGCAGGCCATAAGAGTCAGCAGCACTTGAGATTTGACGTAAGTAGCGGCAAAGGGGCTGCGACAGTCTCCAGAAATCTCGACATCAAGGCAAGATTATACACCTGGAATGGGATGGAATGGCTCACTCTCTCCTTCTCTCACTCTCCCTCCCTCCCTCCCTCCCTCCCTCCCCCACCCTCTCCCTCCCTCCCTCCCTCCCTCCCTCCCCCTCCCTCCCTCTCTCTCTCCCCCTCTCTCTCTCTCCCGCTCTCACCAAACGTGAGTTAGGAATGAAGAACACAAAACGAGGACTGAGAATAGGGACTAATTAAGGGGGCTAAGAAGTTGGTCTAGAACGGGGACTAAGAGAACCAATAATAATAATGAGGACTAAGTCACTAAGCATATGCGTGAAGAGAATACCAAGAATGCAGAAGGAGTTAGCAAAGGAGACGTGAGAAAGAGAGTTGAAAGAAGAAAAACCCCACATTAGAATGGATTAAATGAGAATGGATTAATGGATTAAACAAGAGAAGTAAATAAAGATTAATAATGACGTCACATTATTACGACCCTACCATGCATAATTACAGTTGCTTGAGCACCATAAACGCCTCTATAACATAACATGACATATCTCTCGGGTCCAACATTAGTGCTTCTTACCACAGACGTATACAGGGTTTCTGAAACCAGTTTTAAAGAAGCAACTGGAACCATTAAATGATTGATTGGCCCGTGGGATCCGCGTAGACATGTCACGGGTCGGTATCATAGGAATTCTAGCACTGTATTAAGGGAACTTTCTTGTCACTGCATGGAGTGGGCCCCCACTAGTGCCCCTTGTCACTGCATGGAGTGGGCCCCCACTAGTGCCCCTTGTCACTGCATGGTGTGGGCCCCCACTAGTGCCCCGTGTCACTGCATGGAGTGGGCCCCCACTAGTGCCCCTTGTCACTGCATGGAGTGGGCCCCCACTAGTGCCCCGTGTCACTGCATGGAGTGGGCCCCCACGAGTGCCCCTTGTCACTGCATGGTGTGGGCCCCCACTAGTGCCCCGTGTCACTGCATGGAGTGGGTCCCGGGCACAGCTGGCGACAGGTCCACATACCACATTAATTGGGGCGGTGAAGCCATCCAGGAAAGAACAAAAAATAAAAATAGACGGAGGCCGGAAGGTGGTGATGGCGGCCACGACCTTTGACCAACGTCGCCCGTGTGGCTTGACCTGGCCCCCAGCCCCCCCTTCCACCCTCTGTCTGTCTGTCTCTGTCTGTCTGTCTCTCTGTCTGTCTGTCTCTGTCTCTGTCTCTCTCTCTCTCTCTCTCTCTCTCTCTCTCTCTCTCTCTCTCTCTCTCTCTCTCTCTCTCTCTCTCTCTCTCTCTGTCTCTCTCTCTGTCTCTCTCTCTGTCTCTCTCTCTGTCTCTCTCTCTGTCTCTCTCTCTCTCTCTCTCTCTCTCTCTCTCTCTCTCTCTCTCTCTCTGTCTCTCTCTGTCTCTCTCTCTGTCTCTCTCTCTCTCTCTCTCTCTCTGTCTCTCTCTCTCTCTCTCTCTCTGTCTCTCTCTCTCTCTCTCTCTCTCTCTCTCTCTCTCTCTCTCTCTCTCTCTCTCTCTCTCTCTCTCTCTCTCTCTCTCTCTCTCTGTCTCTCTCTCTCTCTCTCTGTCTCTCTCTCTCTCTCTGTCTCTCTCTCTCTCTGTCTCTCTGTCTCTCTCTCTCTCTCTCTCTCTGTCTCTCTCTCTCTCTGTCTCTCTGTCTCTCTCTCTCTCTGTCTCTCCGTCTCTCTCCCACCTCTCCCTCTCTCCCTCCTCTACTATCCATTAGTCTAATATTTGTTTTAGTATTGATCCCTTGATATTTGCATTCAGTCAAGTCAGCTCTTACTCAAAGTCTTCTCCACGGAAGGTATTCTTATTTCTAATGTACAGCCCAGCCCTCTATCAACCAGTACGTCATATTGTGTACGTTAAGGTCCCCCAACGTGCAAATTACAGCATACTATGAGACGTAGCGGCTCACTTGTATCCAGGTTTTCATTGCGTAGGTGCGGTGCTTGAGTTCGTACATTGTTTTTTGTACGTTGAGGCACATCAAGAGAACGGGCTGCGGTTTTACCGCTCACAGGAAGAGAATAGGATGTACAGTAAACTCCTGCTCACAGGAAGAGAACAGGATGCACAGTAAACTCCTGCTCACAGGAAGAGAACAGGATGCACAGTAAACTCCTGCTCACAGGAAGAGAACAGGATGCACAGTAAACTCCTGCTCACAGGAAGAGAACAGGATGCACAGTAAACTCCTGCTCACAGGAAGAGAACAGGATGCACAGTAAACTCCTGCTCACATGAAGAGAACAGGATGCACAGTAAACTCCTGCTCACAGGAAGAGAACAGGATGCACAGTAAACTCCTGCTCACAGGAAGAGAACAGGATGCACAGTAAACTCCTGCTCACAGGAAGAGAACAGGATGCACAGTAAACTCCTGCTCACAGGAAGAGAACAGGATGCACAGTAAACTCCTGCTCACAGGAAGAGAACAGGATGCACAGTAAACTCCTGCTCACAGGAAGAGAACAGGATGCACAGTAAACTCCTGCTCACAGGAAGAGAACTGGATGCACAGTAAACTCCTGCTCACAGGAAGAGAACAGGATGCACAGTAAACTCCTGCTCACAGGAAGAGAACAGGATGCACAATAAACTCCTGCTCACAGGAAGAGAACAGGATGCACAGTAAACTCCTGCTCACAGGAAGAGAACAGGATGCACAATAAACTCCTGCTCACAGGAAGAGAACAGGATGCACAGTAAACTCCTGCTCACAGGAAGAGAACAGGATGCACAGTAAACTACTGCTCACAGGAAGAGAACAGGATGCGCAGTAAACTCCTGCTCGCAGGAAGAGAACAGGATGCACAGTAAACTCCTGCTCACAGGAAGAGAACAGGATACGCAGTAAACTCTTGCTCACAGGAAGAGAACTGGATGCACAGTAAACTCCTGCTCACAGGAAGAGAACAGGATGCGCAGTAAACTCCTGCTCACAGGAAGAGAACAGGATGCGCAGTAAACTCCTGCTCACAGGAAGAGAACAGGATGCACAGTAAACTACTGCTCACAATAGTTTAGTTAATAAGCGTACATACAGAATACGCGTGCCTGAATATACGCATGTTAAGTCCTCACGCTACGCAGGACTTAATGAATGACTCCGGCTTGGAGACTGACTTATGCTGTGGAACACACACACATGGAACACACTCACATGTGTGAGTGAGTGAACTCACATGTGAACACTCACTCACTCACTCTCACTCACTCACTCTCACTCACTCACTCTCACTCACACTCACTCACACTCTCACTCACTCACTCACTCACTCACTCACTCACTCACTCTCTCACTTCCCCCGTAGATTTCTTGAAGAACTCGCTATAGACAACGCCGGGAGTGACATACAGGTCCTCCTCGTCACCAGCTGATAAATATAAGATAGGTGAGTGCACTCTCTCATCGCAGGCACAGTGAGCTACTCCTGGGAGGCGTCTACAAGCCTCCCCTTACTGGTGTGAGGCAATTTCCTTGCATATTCGTAAGCGTAAAATTCGTCTCCTATAGAAGGGCTTGGTTATCTCCAGTCATCAGGTCAATAATATGATGTTCCCCTGGGGTGACGGTTCCTTCAGGTCAATAATATGATGTGTTCCTGGGGTGAAGGTCCCTTCAGGGCAGTAATATGATGTATTCCTGGGGTGAAGGTCCCTTCAGGGCAGTAATATGATGTATTCCTGGGGTGAAGGTCCCTTCAGGTCAATAATATGATGTTTCCCTGGGGTGACGGTCCCTTCAGGTCAATAATATGATGTTCCCTGGGTGACGGTTTCCTCAGATTAAAAACTAATCTTCCATACATTTAACCTGGTTAGTGAAAACCTGCATTATTTATAACAACCGGACCGTAATATCATAAGAATCTATTAACTGAAGATGGTCTATATTGCCTCACGCAAGCCAGATCCTTTTTTATATCCACCCAAACTCATTTATATACATGACTAACCTACGCAACCCTAAGAGCACAGCCTGTTCACGTTGTGAACAAAATGCACGTCGCATTTTGACGTAAACTTTCCCCTAAAGCCTTCCCTAAAGAAAGAACTGATATACAAGAAAAAGTATCCACGAAATTGACATAATATCCCGTTCTCTGTCCTCGGGTTGGTTAGGTTAGGGTGCGTCAGTATATAACAGTTTCCTGAGGTTCGGGACCGCTGGCGGGATTGGGCTCTGTGCCGCCTAGACCAGCGTGAGAGCGGTGGTTAAATACATGCACTTGAACTGGTGTTGGGGCATGAAAGGACGGTTAATAAACACTGAGGATTTGGATTGTTGCCGCCGAAGGCGGCTAATTTATTGTGCACCCCATACTCATCTTGTGAGCGGTAGCGCAAAAGCATTACAGAGGGCACAAAAGGTCTTTATCAGACCTCATCTTAGATTATTACATAAACAATTTCATCTATCCTTCACACCTTATAGTTACAATGTCAGCTAGTTACAGAGAATGTTCTATTTCAAGAGCTATATATTTATCGCTAATACATAATAGTTTGACCAATGGGGATATTACAGAGTCATAGGGGAGCTTCTGTTTATTATTAGTCCTCACAATACACTACTTGTTTCTGAATCTCATATGTCGTTCATCTACTAAACACTGAGAGTTTATTAAAGTCCTGGACAATGTTCGGTACTAAAGTTTACCTTTCAAGAGAATTCGACAACTCGAGGTAAAAGTACGATATTGTCGCCGCTCAGTAATCGTAACACGTACACACGATAATTACTGCTTGATGAATTATAACATTATAAAGCACTGTTAGTCACTAATAATTAAACAAATATTAAAACAATATTAAGAGTTTAAAGAGATGAGAAAATACAATGAAAAAATTATTTTACGATCCGTGTTTTGTGATGGACAACTTTAAGGGGGGAAAAATTATTGTACCTCGGGTATCCTATCCTCAGGCTGGCTCGTCCAATCAGCGGCCAAACCTCCCTACAGACACTCTCATCACCCCTTACCGCACGGTCGCGTCACAAAACGATATTTTCTCATATATAAATTATTATTAATATTATTATTAGTGTTATTATTTTTGGTGTAGAGTTAGGATTAGCTGTTTTGGTTCTGTTAAAAAAATAGATGTATTTTGTTCTGTCAACACCACATACGTCAAGCCTCGAGAGAGGCGAGCTTCGAACATGAGATGAGCGAGGTTCACTAAAAGTTCGAACGTAATCAGTTGCTAGTTGTGTGTGTAATATATTTTTCTTTCATAAACAGGTGTTATATAGTTTTTTGGACCTTGCACTTTCTTTTGATAACTGTTTAATTTCATAAACGCGGACGACTGATGGGTTAACGAGCCCATGGCTATTGGTTTGGGATGCGTTTTGCATTTAAAGTCTAGCGCTCCGAATCATACAAATGTCTGAAGCTCTTTTCGAGTCAAGACAGAACGCGATCAGCTGTAAGGCCTGCATATCCTCCCATCTATTCATACACACAGGTTGGGGGGGGGGGGGGGAAAGCCTGCTAGATGCTGCAATGCTTTACGCGCAACTTGCCTCATCAACAAAGGCCAAATGCTCATAAATCTAGTCGCCAAACCCACCATTTATGAATGGAAAACGGTTTACACGACTCGCAACCGATGACGTTCGAACATTTCTCGAATAGTGCTTCGCTGACGACTTCTGTTCGAATCGCAACTCTGTAAATGCTTCAACCACGTACTTTAACGATTTTTTTTGTATTTAAAGAACCTAAACAGTCTAACTTAACCCACGCCAAACTATACATAGAATTTATATATATAATATTATCAATTTATATACAAGAACAACCCTATTTTTAATACACTTTGTTAAACTTGATAAATGTGTCTAGGGGAGGACGGTTGCTGCTTTAAACAGCCAGGTGTGAGGACGGGTTGAATAATCGCAAACACAACCTGAACACCTAACCTAACCTACGCCTAACTATACCCAGAAATTTAATATATATAATGTCAATTTACAAATGAGAGCATTCCTAATATTAATACCCGGTATATTTACATTGATAAATGCGTCTAGATGACGACCCCAGCGACTTTAAACACCTTAGCCTGAAGACAAGTTGTTAGGTCAATGGTTTGTGGCGGACTGACAGTTGACAGCGTGCCTGCTGAGCGAGTAGTCAGACGTACTGCGTATTTCCGACTGAATTTGGTGAAATGTGAGTTTGCGGGCTATTCATGCCCGTGCCACATCTTGGGTGGCTTATTCTTCATCATTCATCAATCAATCAACGGTGAGATGTGTTGACAGTCGTGAGGGGGGAAGGTTCCTGTGAACATTTCGCCGCTGTGATGAGTCGCCGTGTGTTCCTCCCAGAATATTGGACCTCGTAACTTGAACAGCGTAGTTTATAGGACCACTTTCTATCATAAGGTAAGTCCCTCTTCACCTGCTGTAAAAGTCTTTAGATTGTGTGAATAGCACAGGTGGGATGGGTGGCGTATATTGCGTCCCATCACTATACTCTGATGGGTTGGGTAGCGTATATTGCGTCCCATCACTATACTCTCTACTCGGGTGGGATGGGTGGCGTAAATTGGGTCCCATCACCATACTTTCTACTCTGGTGGGATGAGCGGCGTATATTGTCTCATCACCATACTCTCTACTCCTGTGGGATGGGCGGCGTATATTGTCTCATCACCATTCTCTCTACTCCTGTGGGATGGGCGGCGTATATAGCGTCCCATCACTATACTCTCTACTCCGGTGGGATGGTTAAAGGATTACATATTTTAAGTGCTTTCTTAGGTGTGGTTCCAGTACTTTCTGGTTCTTAAATGACCCTTTAATTCTTTCTTGTTCTTAAGTGACTTAAGAACCAGTTCTTATGACTTCAATGCTTTGCAGTTCTTAGGTGCGATTTTCAATATATTTAGATCTTCAGTTAAACTTTTTCTTTCCTGTTCTTAAGTGTGACTTGTCAAAGCCATCAAAATATTTATTTTCCCTAATTTAGCTGTTCGTTGTAACTTGATTACGCATCCTAGGCTGCCCTCTCCCTTTGGAATTTATGGAACCTTTCCCTTCTTCCCTTCGGCATAGCCTGATGACACTCTTGCCCATTCTTCCCCTTCCCTCTTCCCCTTCCCTCTTCCCCTTCCCTCTTCCCCTTCCCTCTTCCCCCTTCCCCGTCCCTCTTCCCCCTTCCCCGTCCCTCTTCCCAATACTTTGATCCCCATGGACCAGGGGCTCCCCCCTTTTTGCCAGCTCTTTGGACCTTGCCCAACCCTTGCCACCATTATAGACACCTTGGCACCCATGACCCTCCCCCGCCCTCCCATCTCGTGGCACCCGTGACCCGAGCTTCCTCCTCCACGTAACCACTTGCCAAAACAATGCAGCTGGAAAGTTGACTCCTGGCGGCCGTGTCACGGTGTCAGGGCTCCAGCTGGAGCGCTGGTCGAAGCTCACCCCTTCCCCCCGCCCCATTCCGCCGCTTCCTGTTGCCTTGGCTCGCTCGCTCCTGCGGCTCTGCCCCTCTTGTTCTGCCCCCATTGTTTGCCCCCATGGTCTAGCTCTGCCACTTCTTTCGTCTGCCCCCTTTTCTTGACAGCGAGTTAGATGAGGGCCTTAATGCCCTTAATCTTAGATGAGGGCCTTAATGCCCTTAATCTTAGATGAGGGCCTTAATGCCCTTAATCTTAGATCAGGGCCTTAATCCCTCTTTTTGCCTGCATAGTAGAATTCTACCATTCTCTCTACTGTTGGGGTTCAATTGGCTCTCCGTGTCGGTTTTTGGAGTCCACTTCTGTTATTCTCTTGCACTCTGCTACGAGCTAGAACATAATTAGAGGTGTTATTTCTAATTCCATTCTTATTTCTTCCTTCCATTCCTCTGGGCTGTTCTTTGCTTTGAACATTTTCCCCCACTTTCAGCTCTCTCTCTAACATCCTTCCTGCCAGCAATACCATATTCCACGTTACTTCCTCCTAGCCGTCATAAAGCTAGAAAAAGCGCGACAAAAATCCTCGTCAACTACTTTCACCTCCTGCAAATGATACGGCAATCCAGGAGGACCTCCGCCTGTCCGTGATGTAGCGCCTCGCAACACCCGTCAGGAATCTGCGTTGGAAACAAGCAGCCAACTATCTTTCTCTCTCTCTTTTTTTTTCTCTTCTCAATTACCTTTTTAATCGAGCCGTTCCCTCTTGCTTCTCTGGAGCGCTAAATGAATGTAATCACCTCGCCAACGCTAATATCAAAATGATTTGGAGTCGGAGGGAAAGAAGTGTAATTGCTTGTAAGCGAAAGATGTGCAATGATCAGGTCCATTAGTTTCGCATTTTCTCGATATTTTCACCCCATCATACTAAGTGTTGGACACCTGTGCGCGTGGAACAGGATTTCTCTCTTAATTACACTTAAATGGTCAATTACAGACTCGGATGAACTAATGCTGGTTTAGCGGGCGACTCCTTAACGTAATGAAAAAACACTTGCTATGAATAATTAATAATTCTCAAACAATCAACTTTTTAAATACAGAATATTAACTTTATACACGAATGTTCAAGCTTAATATCTAATGCGTATTTATCATTTAAGTATTTCATCCTTATATTTAATTATGTAACTGCCGCTTTGAGCTTTATATTTTCTTATCTAACTCAAAGTAGTCGACACACAAGCGAACACACTTGATAGAGAAGTATCTAGTATTTGACCCACATAATACTCGGCTCTAATGACATGAAATTAGAATGCATATCATGGCTTTGATAATCTCCTGTTTGTACCACCTTAAAACTATGCCGCAATCGTTAATTACCAATAAATTTTCCATCCTCTACAAGCGGCTCCCCGATTACATTCCTCTACGGGCTCACCATAGCCCGTGCTACTTGGAACTTTTTGTTCCAGGTAGCGAATCTTGACAACAACAACGGCTCCCCGATTACAGTCCCGGATGATTCGACAAGAGACTCGCGCTGGTCATTATACTGGCGTGTGATAAGGTAGTTTCTCCACCCCGCCGGCAGGTGTGTGCAACACGTCTGATGCTCGTTGAGTGCGGTTGTTACTTGAAGATTAAGAAAGACGTTTCATTCGGGTCGTAATGTCATTCATCAAGCGAGAACAAAAGCTGGTCGTGGGTCAGGGGTCAAAAGGCAGCCGTGGAGCGTGGCCTCGCCAAGGGCTCAGTCCAGGTCGTGAATGTCTCACGGGGTGAGGCGCTAGGAGTTGCCAAGAAGGGCCGACGGGGCCCCCTCGACGACGACGGGGCCCCCTCGACGACGGGGGCGGCCCCCTCGGACGACGGGGGCGGCCCCCTCGGACGACGGGGGCGGCCCCCTCGGACGACGGGGGAGGGCCCCCTCGACGACGGGGGAGGGCCCCCTCGACGACGGGGAAGGGCCCCCTCGACGACGGGGGAGGGCCCCCTCGACGACGGGGAAGGGCCCCCTCGACGACGGGGGAGGGCCCCCTCGACGACGGGGGAGGGCCCCCTCGACGACGGGGGAGGGCCCCCTCGACGACGGGGGAGGGCCCCCTCGACGACGGGGGAGGGCCCCCTCGACGACGGGGGAGGGCCCCCTCGACGACGGGGGAGGGCCCCCTCGACGACGGGGGAGGGCCCCCTCGACGACGGGGGAGGGCCCCCTCGACGACGGGGGAGGGCCCCCTCGACGACGGGGGAGGGCCCCCTCGACGACGGGGGAGGGCCCCCTCGACGACGGGGGAGGGCCCCCTCGACGACGGGGGAGGGCCCCCTCGACGACGGGGGAGGGCCCCCTCGACGACGGGGGAGGGCCCCCTCGACGACGGGGGAGGGCCCCCTCGACGACGGGGGAGGGCCCCCTCGACGACGGGGGAAGGGCCCCCTCGACGACGGGGGAGGGCCCCCTCGACGACGGGGGAGGGCCCCCTCGACGACGGGGGAGGGCCCCCTCGACGACGGGGGAGGGCCCCCTCGGACGACGGGGGAGGGCCCCCTCGGACGACGGGGGAGGGCCCCCTCGGACGACGGGGGAGGGGGCCCTCGGACGACGGGGGAGGGGGCCCTCGGACGACGGGGGAGGGGGGCCCTCGGACGACGGGTGGATGGGGCCCTCGGACGACGGGGGAGGGCCCCCTCGACGACTGGGGAGGGGGCCCTCGGACGACGGGGGCCACGTAGAAGCCGTGCTACGAGGGCGACGAGTTGGCGTGCGAAGAGCACTTTTGCCAGGACACTTTGGGCGACCGCGAGAGGATGGCTTTGAATCCGCAACGACGGTGATGAGAGAGAGCTATACTCCTTGTTGCCATTCCTTCGTTGCAAAGGAGCCACGACACGGCTCTGCTTGGTGAGCTGAGGTTGCAGTAGTACAGGGCGTGGTGAAGCCAATTTGCATTTGTAACTTTAATTTAAGGGGTTTAAGAGCCACGGTTGTGTACCAAGTTCGGTTGTGGGAAAGTAGGAAAACTATACTTTTTTATGATCAACAAAGCTGTGGAAGGAACAGACCGGCCACGAGACTATACGAAATTAATGAGTCGATTCTTAGTTGAAATATTATAATAACGGGGTTGCAATCGTACAACAAGGCTGCAAATAAGACTGCAACAGGGTTATTATGGCCGGATCTAAATGATGATGATGCGATGAGACTGTCACATGGCGAGACCCCTCACCCCCCCCTCACACCCCCCCCCCCCACCCCCACCCCCACCCCCACCCCCCACCCCCACCCCCCCACCCCCCCACCCCCCCACACCCCCCACCCACCCCCCCACACCCCCCACCCCCCACACCCCCACCCCCCGACTACCCACACCCCCACCCCCCAAGGCCTCGTATGACTGTCTTGCGGCTCAGGTGGAGGCGCAGAGTCTCCGGAAGGCACTTAATTGGTCTCTACCTGGGGCTACGACAGGCTTGACCTGCAAGGAAATGGCATTTGCATTCAGCTTCTTGAAGACGTGGACGCTGGAGGGGAGGGGGGGAGGAGCTGCTGGGCAGGCAGGAGTGCCGTGGCGAGCCGGTGTCTCCGTGCACCGTAACACCCACACGCCCACACACCCACACGCCCACAATGTAGGCCGGTAAGAGAAAGGCTGGGGTTGGGCGGTAAGGAAGGAAGGTGGGGTGGGGGTGGGGGGAGGGGAGGACGACAGATTACAGCTCATTATCCCGTCATTTAATGGCGCCGCCCCTCTCCACCCACCCATTCTCTGCCCTCCACCCACCTCTCACCCCTCCTTCAAGCAGTTAGTCCATCCCGTTCTGCACCCACTTCTTGTACTACAACTCTAGTCAGTGTGTTTTCTGTATTACAGAAAGATTTTTTCTCGCGCTTTTTCTAGCTTCATGACGGCTAGGAGAAAGTAGCGTGGAACATGGTATTGCTGGCAGGAAGAATGTTACAGAATCTGTAACCAAATGTCCACCGCCGTTCTCAACTCGCCATCCCCAACTTGCACATTAATAACACTATGTAAAGGACACATCTAACGCTATATGTAGGGCATACGTAAATCTGTGTATCTATGTATTTACGTATAATAATAATAATAATAATAATAATAATTTTAGGTTAGTATGTAGGTTAGCTTAGCATTTTAAAAGCACCGAATCACCTTCTGTGGTTGATTGTTCAATAAACACTTGAACTATATGTTTAACACATCTCTAACCCTGTCCATGGAGGACAGAAGAAAATTTATATATGTTGGTTAGCATTGTAACTGTGTGGCCACGTCTGTGGTAGAAAAAAAGACATCCCTAACTCACCATCCCCCCCCCCCGGCACCACCCACCTCTTCCTCATGTCTCCAGCACTATCAGTTCCCTCCCTCAATCCCACCTGTCTGTCTCCTCTCTGCCGTAGGGTTCATAGGTCCTCCTCCACCCTGTACAAGGGCGACATACCCTGCTAGAGCCCCTGCTTCTCCATCAGGGCTGTCCTCAACTCCGTCTCTGCGACTTCATTCATTACTCTTCTTCCTCCACTGCCCCCCACAATACCCCCCTAAACCATGTTTTTATTATTATTATTATTTTCTACCACAGACGTGGCCACACATTTACAATGCTAACCAGCATATATACATTTCATATATACATGTCCTCCATGGACAGGGTTAGAGATGTCAAACATATAGTTCAGGGACTTATTGAACAATCAACCACAGAAAGTGATTCGGTGCTTTTAAAATGCTAAGCTAACCTACATACGTAAATACATAGAGACACAGATTTACGTATGCCCTACATATAGTGTTCGATGTGTCTTTTACATAGTGTTATTAATGTGCATTTACTCCTAAACCATTATTAGCACCTCCAAGTCACTCTACAACCCCCCCCCCCCACCCCGCCATCACTGGGTCCCCCAGCACGCAGCCGCCTTAATGCTCCACGAAGTTGTTGTTGCTAAACTACCGGTCACCCGACCTGCACATTGGTCGTCTTGTCGTTGAAGGGTTCTCTCGAGGGAAAACGAAGGGAAACGTTCCTTCACGGAAAGTTCCGTCCTTCCCGGCGGAATGTTCCGTCCTTCCCGGCGGAATGTTCCGTCCTTCCCGGCGGAATGTTCCGTCCTTCCCGTCGGAATGTTCCGTCCTTCCCGGCGGAATGTTCCGTCCTTCCCGGCGGAATGTTCCGTCCTTCCCGGCGGAATGTTCCGTCCTTCCCGGCGGAATGTTCCGTCCTTCCCGGCGGAATGTTCCGTCCTTCCCGGCGGAATGTTCCGTCCTTCCCGGCGGAATGTTCCGTCCTTCCCGGCGGAATGTTCCGTCCTTCCCGGCGGAATGTTCCGTCCTTCCCGGCGGAATGTTCCGTCCTTCCCGGCGGAATGTTCCGTCCTTCCCGGCGGAATGTTCCGTCCTTCCCGGCGGAATGTTCCGTCCTTCCCGGCGGAATGTTCCGTCCTTCCCGGCGGAATGTTCCGTCCTTCCCGGCGGAATGTTCCGTCCTTCCCGGCGGAATGTTCCGTCCTTCCCGGCGGAATGTTCCGTCCTTCCCGGCGGAATGTTCCGTCCTTCCCGGCGGAATGTTCCGTCCTTCCCGGCGGAATGTTCCGTCCTTCCCGGCGGAATGTTCCGTCCTTCCCGGCGGAATGTTCCGTCCTTCCCGGCGGAATGTTCCGTCCTTCCCGGCGGAATGTTCCGTCCTTCCCGGCGGAATGTTCCGTCCTTCCCGGCGGAATGTTCCGTCCTTCCCGGCGGAATGTTCCGTCCTTCCCGGCGGAATGTTCCGTCCTTCCCGGCGGAATGTTCCGTCCTTCCCGGCGGAATGTTCCGTCCTTCCCGGCGGAATGTTCCGTCCTTCCCGGCGGAATGTTCCGTCCTTCCCGGCGGAATGTTCCGTCCTTCCCGGCGGAATGTTCCGTCCTTCCCGGCGGAATGTTCCGTCCTTCCCGGCGGAATGTTCCGTCCTTCCCGGCGGAATGTTCCGTCCTTCCCGGCGGAATGTTCAAACGGAAGAGGCTGACTGCTCATCGAACAAATGGGACAATTTTGTTGCTCGTGTGTCACAATTGGTACAATTCCTTTGAATTTGTCTCAGTTGAAGATTTCAACAATTAACTCACAGGTGCTATCGAACAGTTCATGGCATCACTTGTTCCATCGACCCGGCTATGTAACCCAAATTACACTTCGTAATAATTGTGCATATTACAATAACTCCAAATTACGTGCACTAAAGCGCACGGCCAGAAGAAATGGACGAGTGTATGGGAGGACCCGTTCTACTGATAAGCTTAAGCTCATCCAAAGGCCCCTGGCTGAGGCCAAGGAACGTATGATAAAGCTGAGGCAGACTGGGAAAGTCTGTCAATTGACAGACCTTTGTTAATTGTCTCGGTTCTCAAATCCCACTTACGCGGGCATGGAAGGATATCAATAAGATCAAAGGGGAAAAATGCTGCCCAGATCTCACACCCTCATCCCCTCATCCCCTACACAGAGCGAATGAGCTTGTTGATGCTTAGACCACAGCCTCCAGCTTTAGGTCTTCCTCTAGCCACACAGAATGAATTAAATAATAGACATGACGATAGAGCAAAGCTCCTCGACTTATGGTTCACCAGCAGCACGGCTCTAACGTGCTTTTATACTGAATATAAGCTTGACTCTGTCCTACGCAGTGGCAGAGTAATAGAGAGTAGACTTGAGTAAGTGGGATTACTCAAGTCATGCTGCGTATACTTCTGCAGGTGGCAGGAAAGGAAGAGTACTGCAGCAAGTACCTGCAACACACCAGGGAAGGTTTCGTGTTGGAAGTTGATACCGCTAAATAAAGGCATGGGAGCTCCGACACACAGAGGTGTTATTATTGGAACCATGCATCATCATGGCTTTATATTTGTTTTGACAGTTTAATGCGGCGTTCTACAGGTGCATTGTATTGTTCAGTTCACCTGTAGCCTCATGCTCCTACTCTGCTGTAACCCCTCTCCTCGCTCATTGGCTCCTCGACCGTCCAAGTGGTTGGTCACTTTCTCCCGTCCCATCCTAAATCCTGATCCCTTCCCGGTGTTATAATAGGCGTAATGACTTGGCGCTTTCTCCTGATAGTTTCCTTCCTTTCCTCTCTGTTTTTGTCTCATTCTGTCCCTCCCTCCCTCCCCATCCCTGTCACACTCTGACATAAACAAAAAACAGCTGACCAATGACTGAGGTCTCATTTCTTGCAATCTCTCGATAAGACCTGAATTAACCAATCGGTGCACAATTGGTCAATAGCGAGTGGCAATTTAGCCTTTATTTGACAAGAGGCGCGAACTACTTCAGCGTATATTTGGCGACTATTCGCGATTTTAAATAAAGACCTGCGTGATGTTTTTTTAACATGTTCTTTGAGAGGAAGATATTTTTTTGAGTTTTATTTTCTGTTCTTATTATTTTTTTTTGTTTTCTCCTTGACATAAAACACGTTTTTTATATATATATTATTTCTTAGTTTTACAATTTTTGTTGTTTGGTTTTTTAATGCTACTCATAGGTTAAGTGTAAGTTTTAAGGCCTATCGACCGGAGGTTAAGTCACCACGAGAACTTACCAGGACAAAAAGGAACACACACACACACACACACACACACACACACACACACACACACACACACACACACACACACACACACACACACACACACACACACACACATCGAGTATCGTTTATATTCCCAAGTCTACCTTTAGTTTCAGGAAGCATCCGACACTTGTGTTACTTCAGTCACTTGTTGCTCGCTGGCCCGCTAGTCTTGTTCTACAGTGTCATATTATTTGTGCTTGAAATTTATCGAATACGACGAGTCATTAATCATTCATGAAGCTGTAAGAATTGTTGACGTTACTATGTTCTTGGTCGCCAGCCTGGTGCCACAGTGTTCAATTTATTTTGTTATTATTATGCTGCGTGTCGAAATAGCTTCGTTCGTGCTAAAATAATTATTAATAATAATATTAGAAAAACCAATTTTAAGTAAAGAGGCATGGGCATGGTTTCATGAAAGTTGTTCAATGTCGACCAATATTTTATGACTAGTTATATATGAAAAGGGCTGCAATTGTTCCAAGTTTCAGTACTGCAGCGTAAATAGAAAGGGATATTCTTTATTTTTGTTTATTTAAACGAATTTTTACACATTTTCAAATGTAAATAAACAAACATACCTTTCAGATATAATCATTCTATGACACTTTTCTGACACATTAGCATATAATAAAGGATGCGGAGGTAGGGAGTTTCCAAAACATCTTTAGTTTTCCTAATACAAATATTTAAAGTTCCCCCCCCCCAAAAAAAAAAAAAAAAAAATTATACAAATATGTCATGTTTTTGCTATTATAAAATCAACAAATGAACTTAGGAAAAAACGCTTCCTAGGGATTTTAGAGACATAAACTGTACATATAAGGTGTAAGTTTCATGTAAATTGAATAAAACATGAAGGAGTTATTTGAACGTTTATGTTAGTTGAAAATATTGAAAATAAATAAGAAAATAATAAAGTCTAAGGTTCTGCCATCTGTGGCTGGTTGACATCAACCAGTTTTCTCCAAAATTGGCACCCTTAAAGATAGACTTATGTGTAGTCAGGTGTACAAGTTTCATGCAAATCGTCCGATAAAAAAAAAAAAAAAAATTGAAAAAAAATATATATAAATTTTTTTTAACTTAATTATTTTTCTAATAAAACTAATTATAATATTTTTAAATATATGCTATTGTGATAGCTGAGAGTTATAGAAATGATTTCAGTTGACACTTGTGTTTGATAATCGTTTTTGACCATTTTGGAATAATTTTGACACATACTTCACTATTTTTTTCCTCCCTTCCTATTTATACTACGATGCTGAGACTTGGGCCAGATGAAACCCTTTTCATATACAACTAGTCAAAAATGTTTGATTGAAATCGAACTAGTTTTCATTTATTGCATTTTTTGGGGGGAAATCTGGTGCCCTTGCCTCTTTTAAATTAAATTATAAATCAAGTAATAAAAAGCTTTTATATCCAGATGTTTACATATATTTCAAAATATTAAAGAATAACACGATGCAGTGGAATTATTATAGTAATAAAATATAAAAATTTTTAAATAAGGTAATGAATAAAAGATACAAACTGAAATAAACATTGTTATGGCTGTATTTTACATGTTATGCAAAACGTGAGAAGAATCTGTCTCTGAACCGACTCCTCAAATAATAATAATAATAATAATAATAATAATAATAATACACAGAGAAATCTCATTAACGTGATATGTATCAAGTTAATGTGAGGAGCCGACAGCTGAGTGGACAGCGCTTCGAGTTCGTAGTCCTGAGTTTCCGGGTTCGATCCCCGGTGGAGGCAGAAACAAAAATGGGCAAAATATCTTTCACCCTGATGCTCCCGTTACCTAGCAGTAAATAGGTACCTGGGAGTTAGACAGCTGCTACGGGCTGCTTCCTAGGAGGGGAGGAGGCGAAATAAAAAGGAGGCCTGGTCGATGACCGGCCACGGAGACGCTAAGCCCCGAAATCATCTCAAGATAACCCTCCCAGTGCGTTTGGGAACACCCAGTGCATAGGTTCGAGCCCACATAAAGGCTCCTGTGGATTTGTTCAACAACAATAATAATAATAATAATTAATCATTTTATTTACAAGAGGGTACAATGGGTTTGAGAAATGACATAAGATTGGTAGTTGACATTCTTGCAAAACCCACTAAACACGTTTCGGGCAGAAAAGTCTGAAAGACTTTTAAAAAATAGAATGTTTTCTTTTTAGGTTGGTTTTTAGTTTAACCCAACTTCGCTCTCGTTTGAGAGCACGAGTTGGGTTTTGTTTGGGAACACGAGTATGGCCACACACATGGCCACATATTTACAAAAATGCTAACCAGCATATATGCATTTTCTTCTGTCCTCCATGGACAGCGTTAAAGATCTGTTTGACGTGTAGTGTGTTGTGAATTATTAATCACTCGGCCACAGAAGGTGATTGAAGGGCTTTTACAACCTAACCACCATGCATACATACTCGACTGTCTTACATAGACGAGGTTAGAGTTGTAGAGTCGACAGTACCACTAGCGAGCCTTCCCTGCTCTCTTGTCTCAGAGGGGAAAGAGAGACAGGTTTATGGAAACTCGTAGAACACTGAGATCAGTATAGTCTTGTCTTGTAGCGTCAACATTGATTTGGTGACGAGAAATCCTTCTTGATTAAGCGTCTTACGACAAGAAGATGGCAATCAAATAGGAGAAGGTTGTTCAGACTGTGTTTTCTTTGACTGCCAGGGATCTTTTAATGCTGTCCTTCAATACACTCGTACTTTTTGCTGTACTTTTAGCACTACCCTTGTGCAGTGTGCCCTGGGGGTGGCTTGCCTTAGTGAGGTGTGAAGGGTCCAGCAAGTCTAAGGTCTAAAGCACGTGACCTTTGACTTGCCTGATCAAAACTTAGACTAGACCTGATCAAAAAGTCACTTTTTTGATTGGGTCAAAAAATCTCGTGGGGGCTATCTCGTATTGCTAACACGATGTGTGGGTGTTGGCAGCTAAGCTGGCTCCCTCTTGTCAGGGAGCTGTGAGTGTGTGAGAGGTTCTTTACATGTGTTTCACCATATATGGATGTCTATAGATGAATACTGTGTAGCATTCATATATACACACTGCGATGCTTCCACACATGTTGTTCTGTTTAAGGCTATTATTTTATTATTATTATTACGTATACATATCCATACACACACACATATATACATATATATATATATATATATATATATATATATACATACATACATACACATATATATATATACGCATTTTTTTCAAGTACTGGGGGGCGGGGGAGGGATTTCTAGTTAGTATTTCATCTGGGTATTATGTACTATGGGGCTGGGTTTTCATCTGGTAAATCGAGGCTCTTGGGCCACCAGCTGTGAGAGCGGGGCGTCTCATCTTGGAGCAATCATTCTAACATTGGATTCTCTAACATTTCGATGGTGTTCCACACCCTGATGGCGTGGTGCTGCAGTCTGATGTTTAGTGGCTGTATGTTCAGGAGCTCATGGAGCTCCTGGATTGTCTGGTCATATGGTGGACGGTGTTTTGCTGCTCTCCTTAGCGCCTTATTTTGTACTGCTTGCAGTTTCTGCATGTTAGTTTTCTTTATGGTGTGCAGTGGTACTGGGGGATACTCTAGATGCGACCGAACGTCAAATCCCTTCCCCTCACCCCACCACCACCCTCTCCGTCAGCACCTTCCTGCCGTGCCAACGTCAGATTTGCTCATCACCTCCAGGAAGCGTCAGCCATTGCCAATTTGCCTCTTAGGAATGGTCTAACAAGAAAACTGCTGTTGGTGGCGCACGAGGACACGAGTATCTCGTGTTTACAGCTTTCCCTTCGTACTATGCCGGCGGTAAAGTGATCTCAAATGAACAATCACCGACTCTAAAGAATTGGAGTCTGGGAACCGGAAGACCTACGCCTTCCGGAGTCGCGCTCAGAAAGGGAGTTAAGTGTTCCCTTCGCCGCCGCCTCCTGCAGCAGGATCTCGGTGCCCCCCCCCCTCTGGGGGGGTTCCTCTCCACGCCCCCCTCTGGGGGGGTTCCTCTCCACGCCCCCCTCTGGGGGGGTTCCTCTTCACGCCCCCCTCTGGGGGGGTTCCTCTCCACGCCTCCCTCTGGGGGTTCCTCTGCACGCCCCCCTCTGGGGGGGTTCCTCTCCACGCCCCCCTCTGGGGGGGTTCCTCTCCACGCCCCCCTCTGGGGGGGGGGTCCTCTCCACGCCCCCCTCTGGGGGGGTTCCTCTGCACGCGCCCCCCTCTGGGGGTTCCTCTCCACGCCCCCCTCTGGGGGTTCCTCTCCACGCCCCCCTCTGGGGGTTCCTCTGCACGCCTCCCTCTGGGGGTTCCTCTGCACGCCCCCCTCTGGGGGTTCCTCTCCACGCCCCCCTCTGGGGGTTCCTCTGCACGCCTCCCTCTGGGGGTTCCTCTGCACGCCCCCCTCTGGGGGTTCCTCTCCACGCCTCCCTCTGGGGGTTCCTCTGCACGCCTCCCTCTGGGGGTTCCTCTGCACGCCCCCCTCTGGGGGTTCCTCTCCACGCCTCCCTCTGGGGGTTCCTCTGCACGCCCCCCTCTGGGGGTTCCTCTGCACGCCCCCCTCTGGGGGTTCCTCTCCACGCCCCCCTCTGGGGGGGTTCCTCTCCACGCCTCCCTCTGGGGGTTCCTCTGCACGCCCCCCTCTGGGGGTTCCTCTGCACGCCCCCCTCTGGGGGTTCCTCTGCACGCCCCCCTCTGGGGGGGTTCCTCTCCACGCCTCCCTCTGGGGGTTCCTCTCCACGCCCCCCTCTGGGGGTTCCTCTGCACGCCCCCCTCTGGGGGTTCCTCTGCACGCCCCCCTCTGGGGGTTCCTCTCCACGCCCCCCTCTGGGGGTTCCTCTCCACGCCTCCCTCTGGGGGTTCCTCTCCACGCCCCCCTCTGGGGGTTCCTCTGCACGCCCCCCTCTGGGGGTTCCTCTCCACGCCCCCCTCTGGGGGTTCCTCTCCACGCCCCCCTCTGGGGGGGTTCCTCTCCACGCCCCCCTCTGGGAGTTCCTCTGCACGCCCCCCTCTGGGGGTTCCTCTGCACGCCCCCCTCTGGGGGTTCCTCTCCACGCCCCCCTCTGGGGGTTCCTCTCCACGCCCCCCTCTGGGGGTTCCTCTGCACGCCCCCCTCTGGGGGTTCCTCTGCACGCCCCCCTCTGGGGGTTCCTCTCCACGCCCCCCTCTGGGGGGGTTCCTCTCCACGCCCCCCCTCTGGGGGGGTTCCTCTCCACGCCTCCCTCTGGGGGTTCCTCTGCACGCCCCCCTCTGGGGGGGTTCCTCTCCACGCCCCCCTCTGGGGGGGTTCCTCTCCACGCCCCCCTCTGGGGGTTCCTCTCCACGCCCCCCTCTGGGGGTTCCTCTCCACGCCCCCCTCTGGGGGTTCCTCTGCACGCCCCCCTCTGGGGGTTCCTCTCCACCCCCCCCTCTGGGGGTTCCTCTCCACGTCCCCCTCTGGGGGTTCCTGTGCACGCCCCCCTCTGGGGGTTCCTCTCCACCCCCCCCTCTGGGGGTCCCTCTCCACGCCCCCCCCTCTGGGGGTTCCTCTCCACGCCTTCCCTCTGGGGGTCCCTCTCCACGCCCCCCCCCCCTCTGGGGGTTCCTCTCCACGCCCCCCCTCTGGGGGTTCCTCTCCACGCCCCCCCCTCTGGGGGCTCCTCTCCACGCCCCCCCCTCTGGGGGCTCCTCTCCACGCCCCCCTCTGGGGGGGGTTCCTCTCCAAGCCCCCCTCTGGGGGGGGGTTCCTCTCCAAGCCCCCCTCTGGGGGGGGTTCCTCTCCAAGCCCCCCTCTGGGGGGGGGTTCCTCTCCAAGCCCCCCTCTGGGGGGGGGTTCCTCTCCAAGCCCCCCTCTGGGGGGGGTTCCTCTCCAAGTCCCCCTCTGGGGGGGGGTTCCTTTCCAAGCCCCCCCTCTGGGGGGTTCCTCTCCAAGCCCCCCTCTGGGGGGGGTCCTCTCCAAGCCCCCCTCTGGGGGGGATTCCTCTCCAAGCCCCCCTCTGGGGGGGGGGGTTCCTCTCCAAGCCCCCCTCTGGGGGGGGTTCCTCTCCAAGCCCCCCCCCCCTCTGGGGGGGTTTCCTCTTCACGCCGCCTCCACTACCTTACGTGTCTCATGACCCCCATCATCAAGAGGGCCCCTGTGATCACCCCCACGACCCCAGCCACTATGGTTGACCCCAAATCCCACGTTTGACCCCAAGAATTTCTCACAATGCAACTCGGGGTCGCGTCGTTACCAGTGGTAGTCTGGCCTGGCATTATCATTCGGGTCACAAGCGTTATCAATGGTCTTGCAACCGAGTAGCAGCGTTACCTACCCGTCCTCTCAACTAATAGGTAGCCAATTTTACGTAATCGTAACATAAGGTTTCATATACAACCTATTAAGGAAAAGTAATGGCTTACAGCTATTCATGTTTTCTATCCATCGGACTTGATGATAACTTAGGCGAGTAGCTTGCGTTTTCGTACGTTTCCGGCGAGGCTCAAAGGTTACATTTTGAACGGAGTGGCAAATCCCGACAACGAACTGCACTATGGTGTGGCCTGCTTTCTTTGAGGATTAGAGATTTTGATCGTCTTTTGATATCCCTCTTTGCTGACCTCAGGGACGTGGAGGTATAGGTGATGGCTATACTCATCACGCGTCTTCATCCACCTCCCCGGAGACAAGGAGAGCATCCGCCGGGGATGGGATGGGATGGAGAGGGGGAGGAGGAGGAGGGGGGGGGGAGGGGGATGTTAGAGACGCACTGGCGACAGATGGAGAAACATCCTCCTTCTCTCTGGCGCAACTCCGCGGTAATACGTCTTGGGTCAACTTCCTACTGTTGCGACGAATCCTGTCATTCCCCACTCCCCCTCCGTTTGACTGTCTCTGCCTGCCTCCCTCCCTGCCTGCCTGCCTCCCTGCCTGCCTGCCTCCCTGCCTGCCTGCCTCCCTGCCTGCCTGCCTCCCTGCCTGCCTGCCTCCCTGCCTGCCTCCCTGCCTGCCTGCCTCCCTGCCTCCCTGCCTGCCTGCCTCCCTCCCTGCCTGCCTGCCTCCCTCCCTGCCTGCCTGCCTCCCTCCCTGCCTGCCTGCCTCCCTGCCTCCCTGCCTGCCTGCCTCTCTGCCTGCCTGCCTGCCTCCTTGCCTGCCTGCCTGCCTCCTTGCCTCCCTCCTTGCCTCCCTCCTTGCCTGCCTGCCTGCCTCTGTAGCCTGGTTAACCCGTCTTCCTTGGTGTGTGTAAGAAAGGAAACTCCGCTTCCTGCGGTGAAGTGGTTGGGGTGATAGTGGTTTTGAGATGATGGAGGTAGCCATGTGGAGGTGGTGGTGTGAGGTGATGGTGGTAGCTAGGTGACGGTAGTAGTGAGGTGGTAGTGGTAGCGAGGTGATGGTAGTAAACTCAATTTAATGCCCAACTATTCATACACACACAGCCCCGCTCCTGTGCCAGGTAAGTCCACTACGGGCTCACCATAGCCCGTGCTACTTGGTACTTGTTCCGAGTAGCTGAATCTATAAAAACAACAGCCTAGTTATTTCCTGTGGGGTACAGAATGAACCAGGCGCCAGCTGTGTGCCAGAACCTTCACATACTTGGTTGACCTGATTTCACGGGTACTAAACGAATTTGTTCCAAATGGAAATCAGCCTCGGAAATAATGATCGCTAATGGAGTTAAAAGCTCTTCAGATTGGCACAGCCAGCACGGGGCTCTTGATTACTGAGCGCCTCGTGTTGTAGCTGCCGACTTTTGAGTCTCGTTGCCACTGGGCTGTGTACATACCACGAAGTCTTATAGGATTATAGGAACCTTCAAATCCAGAGATCCCATCACAATGCCCATACTATTTTACTCACTTGTGCTTTGCCGTCTATAGTAAGGTAAGTCTATAATATGGTAAGCAGTCCAACCAGAATTATATACTTTACTGCACGTCAATCATGTTCGTTATCTTGAGGTTATCTTGAGATGATTTCGGGGCTATAGTGTCCCCGAGGCCCGGTCCAGGACCAGACCTCCACCCCCAGGAAGCAGCCCGTGACAGCTGACTAACACCCAGGTACCTATTTTAATGCTAGATAACAGGGGCATTCCTAGCATTCAGTATTTCTAATTTTCTATATGTTTAATATTTACAGTACAGTCGTCAGCGTAGGCTTCAGCTTCAGAGGTAGGAGATCTCGGGGGGGGGGGGAAGTGTGAGTACTACAGAGGGCAGAGCACAAGTGAGTTAAATAGTATGACAATTGTGATGGGATCTCTGGATTTAAAGGTTCCTTTAATCCATCCTATAATTGTTCTACCTGACGCTGTATTTGTTGGGGTATGATCCCTAAACGTTAGGTCGTCAGACATCGTTGTTCCCAGATTCTGAAATCGTTGTTTTCCTTCTATGGGCAGATTTTTATTGTGTTTTTTACCCTATATCTTGTTTACAGTCTTCTTGTTTACCATACCCAAGGACCTGGAATTTATCACTGTTAAACGTCTTGTTATTTTCTGTTGCCCAATCGAGAACAATAATATCGGCTATTAATTTTATAAATGATTAATATCAGCTTGTATTTTTATCTATTTGATAGGAGAATAAGGAAAAGCAGTGGTGCAAGGACTGTGCCCTGAGGTACAGGGCTTCTCACTGTGCTTGGACTCCACTTGATTTGATTGATTATTTGATTCTCCTGCCATCCAACTCCCCCCCCCCCTCTCTCCAACTTCCCTCTCTCCAACTTCCCTCTCTCCAACCTCTCCAACTTTCCCCCTCTAACTCCTCCCCACCTCTAACTCCTCCTCCCCCCCTCTAACTCCCCCCCCTCTAACTCCTCCCCCCCTCTAACTCCTCCCCCCCTCTAACTCCTCCCCCCCTCTAACTCCTCCCCCCCTCTAACTCCCCCCCCCTCTAACTCCTCCCCCCCCTCTAACTCCTCCCCCCCCTCTAACTCCTCCCCCCCCTCTAACTCCTCCCCCCCCCTCTAACTCCTCCCCCCCTCTAACTCCTCCCCCCTCTAACTCCTCCCCCCCTCTAACTCCTCCCCCCTCTAACTCCTCCCCCCCCTCTAACTCCTCCCCCCTCTAACTCCTGCCCCCCCCTCTAACTCCTGCCCCCCCCTCTAACTCCTCCCCCCCCTCTAACTCCTCCCCCCTCTAACTCCTCCCCCCCTCTAACTCCTCCCCCCTCTAACTCCTGCCCCCCCCCCTCTAACTCCTGCCCCCCCTCTAACTCCTGCCCCCCTCTAACTCCTGCCCCCCCCTCTAACTCCTGCCCCCCCCCTCTAACTCCTGCCCCCCTTCTAACTCCTGCCCCCCCCTCTAACTCCTCCCCCCCCTCTAACTCCTCCCCCCCCTCTAACTCCTCCCCCCCTCTAACTCCTCCCCCCCTCTAACTCCTCCCCCCCCCTCTAACTCCTCCCCCCCTCTAACTCCTCCCCCCCCTCTAACTCCTCCCCCCCTCTAACTCCTCCCCCCCTCTAACTCCTCCCCCCTCTAACTCCTCCCCTCTCTAACGCCTCCCCCCTTCAACTCCCCACTCTTCCTCCTCATGACCCAGTGATCCCCTGCGGTGAGCAGATCGAGGTGGCCGCTCCACGTCCGCCCTGATCACCCTCGAAACACCCGCCCCGCCACAGCCAGACCCGCCACGATTATGGTAATCAGGAAGCCGGGGCCACAGGTAGCCTCCCCCCTCTCTCTCACTCACACTCTCTCTCTCACACACACACACACACACACACACACACACACACACACACACACACACACACACACACACACACACACACACACACACACACACAGGGTGGACAAAGACAAACTCTTCAGCACGGGTGCGACGCAAACAAGGGGACACAGGTGGAAACTTAGTACCCAGATGAGCCAGAGACGTTAGAAAGAATTTTTTCAGTGTCAGGGTAAGTGAGCAAATCGAATGCATTAAGTAGTGTTGTGGTGGAGGCTGACTCCATTCACAGTTTCAAATATAGATATGATAGAGCCCAATAGGCTCAGGAATCTGTACACCAGTTGATTGACAGTTGAGAGGTGGGACCAAAGAGCCAGAGCTCAGTCCTCACAAACAAAACTAGGTGAGTACAACTTGGTGAGTACACACACCCACCCTTCCCCCCATAACCCAGAGATACAGGTTTGGGACACGTGATCGCGAAATGAGTCAAAGAGGGCGTGTCACGAGAAATGGCATTGGGGTGATGTGGGTGGAGGTGGCCCTGGTTGAGGCACCAGGAGGGTCATGACGTCATGAACATGTATATATGTCTATTCCGGGCAAAGTCTGATATAATTTGTTTGTAAATTTTTCATACATCAGTGCATTATGTTTTACTAACTAGCAATACAATATTATTTTAGTACAGTTTTTAAGGTAAACAAAAATATAATACAGGGTACAAAACGCAATCAGATTTGCCCATAGTAGGAAAGCAACATGTAAAGGATTTGGGAATAATGATATCTGACGACCTAACGTTTAGGGAGCATAACCAAGCAAGTATTGCGTCAGCCAGAAAAATGATAGGATGGATTACGAGAACCTTCAAATCCAGGGATCCCATCACAATGGTTGTACTCTTCAAATCACTCGTGTTGTCTCGTCTTGAGTACTGCTCAGTACTCACTTCCCCCTTCAGAGCAGGAGAGATTGCTGAAATAGGAGTACAGAGAACATATTCGCCATACATAGACGCAATAAAGCACCTAAATTATTCGGATCATCTCAAAGCTCTCCAAATGTACTCACCAGAAAGGACACGAGAGATATATCAAATAATATATACGTGGAAAATACTGGAGGGCCAGGTAACAAATCTACACAGTAAAATAACAACGTACTGGCGAGAACGATATGGAAGAAAATGCAGAATAGAATCAGTGAAGAGTAGAGATGCCATAGGCACAATTAGAGAACACTGTATAAACATCAGAGGTCCACGGTTGTTCAACATCCTTCCAGTGAGTATAAGAAATATTGCCGGAACAACCGTGGACATCTTCAAGAGAAAACTAGATAGTTTTCTTCAAGGAATGTCGGACCAACCGGGCTGTGGTGGATATGTGGGCCTGCGGGCCTCTCCAAGCAACAGCCTGGTGGACCAAACTCTCACAAGTCAAGCCTGGCCTCGGGCCGGGCTTGGGAAGTAGAACTACTCCCAGAACCCCATCCAGCAGGTATCAAGCAGGTTTTTAAGGTCATGACGGTCTGGGGTTGACCCGGTTCACTGGTGGGCCTTTATGGCAGTGCCGTATGCTTCACTCATTTTGAGTAATAACTCTTGACATAATGCTAGGCCAGAGTTATTACTCGGTTACTGAGTCAAACCCAACCATGTTAGACATGTACCCAACAGCAATTCGAATTAAAAATAATGTGACTGTTCCCCAGCATCTATAGCATCCAACCTTGAACAGACGCATTCAGATTTATAGGTAAATATGTATAGATGCCCATGTAACAGAACTTACCATCTATACAAATATATATAGATAATTAATATGCATATTATTTGATATGCTCTCGGACGTAGGTTCGAATCCTCGTCACGGCCCTTGTGGATTTGTTCATTTGATACATCACGCTATTGTGATTTCTGTGTGTAATGTATAGATGTCAATCGTCGGGGACAGGAAGCCTACTAGGATTATCAAGGTCGTCCTTGATTAGATATTGATCTTCCCTGGGATGCTACCCTATAAATGTTACCTAATTCACGGGTATACCTATATACTGCAAGGTGAAAAAAATGCATTAGGTGAAAGGAAACATACCTAAATATCATTGTTCTGCCGTGGGAATCGGACATTAGGTCAACTGCAGTCAAGTTATGCATGAACGTGTGTAGGAGTGTACGTGTGCTGATGGGCTGTGTACGTGAGTGTACGTGAGTGTACGTGAGTGTACGTGAGAGTGTACGTGAGAGTGTACGTGAGAGTGTACGTGAGAGTGTACGTGAGAGTGTACGTGAGAGTGTACGTGAGAGTGTACGTGTGTGTGTGTGTGTGTGTGTGTGTGTGTGTGTGTGTGTGTGTGTGTGTGTGTGTGTGTGTGTGTGTGTGTGTGTGGCTGTGGCTGTGTACACCAGTTAAAGTTAGTGAAGACGCGACCTCTTGTACTCCCCTTCACATCCGCCATCACCCACCCTTAGCCATCCTTCACATAGGCCTTAATCAAGCGTTATCCTCCCTTTATATACGCTTCACCAGCCCTTAGCCATCCTTCATATACGCCATCATCAGCGCTCTTTGTGCCCTGGTGCCCCGTCATCTTACCCATCACTGCTGCCCCTCTCATCCATCTGTCATCCACCTCCATACATCCTCTAATCCACCCGACAACTTTGTCATCCGTGTGCCACCCAGAATTCCCGGATGAGAGGAAGAGAGGGAGAGAGAGAGAGAGAGAGAGAGAGAGAGGGGGAGAGAGAGAGAGAGAGGGGGAGAGAGAGAGAGAGAGAGAGAGAGAGAGAGGGAGGGAGGGAGGGGGAGGGGGAGGGGGAGGAAGGAAGGGAGGGGGGGGGAGGAAGGGAGGGAGGGAGGGAGAGGGACAGATAGCATCTTGGGAGGAGATATTACATCAAGAGAGCCATAGGGGGTTTCGAACCTCGTGCGAAATGTGGGCTTTTGGCCCCACAATGGGGCTGACCTTTTCCTTCTTTTCCCTCCTACTCTCCTGTCCCCAAGTCGGTCCACACGACACCTTACAGGTTCACCTATCCTCCCCCCCCTTCCCATCCCTCTCCTTTATTTGTTCCTTCCTAGACCACTCCTATACAGCGAACTCCTGCCTCTGCCATCGAACATATGAATCTGATCATACGACGCCTCATCCTCCTGCTTTTGTATAATTTTAATTTATTATTTTTATTACACTGATCTCGTGGGGGTTTTCTCCTCGTTAAGTTTATCATCTTCTGGTCACCACCCTCCTTATTTTTCTGCTTCCTCCGTGCCTCTCTAATATCCGCGAATTTTTTTTTTCTCGCATATTCTCTGATTATATCTTACCTGTCCCTTTTCTCTCTTGACCCCCAGCTCGCTCGCTCATCTCTCTTTTCTGACCTCTACAATTCGTTCAGTGTGTCTCAGTTCTTAGGTTTTAGACCTCAACCATCTGTGTTCGTATTCACTCCTCCACGTTCACTGCTTCTGTGATCACTTCCACATAAATAAATATATAAATAAATAAATAAAATATATATGGCCACAAACATTTAGTATTATTATTATTCCTAACATCCTTCTTGACAAAATTTAATTACAATTTTGCATAATCTGAGGAATTCAATTAGGTATTATTAAAGTGAGGATAATGCTGGTATTCACTGTCACACAGGACAGAGGGTCATACATAAGACAATAGGTCTAAACTGTAGGCTGAAGCACATATATATCATGGTTACAATCAATGTTTTAATGTATGGATATGTAAATACAACTTTCTATTGTGCACTGCCACACAAGGGCTGGGATGGGTTCGTAAGAGATGCAGCTTAAAAAAATTTAAATTAGATTAGATTTTTTATTCAGGTTCAATTAATACAATTGTTCTTCATACCTTAAAATGGACAAGCAAATTTTGGATAAATTGTTAGGATGTCGTCCAGTACACCATATTCAATGATATAGATACACAAACATCTCTCTAACTGCTCTCTAACTCCATCTCCTCAAATTTTAGCAGTGCATCAGGGGAAACTACCTCGTGCCACATTTTTCATAAGTCCTCAATACCTCTCCCTCTAATGCTAGTGTCATTTACATGTGCCATTGTCTTCTGAGGTCCTCTATGTCATCCAGGCCCTCTGTTTCAGTCCAGTAGTGCCACAATATTCTAAAGAAGCTCTGTATTGCATTCAAACCTTCACGCAGCATCAAAGAGGGACCTTATCATCTGATGAGTCTCTTTAGTGAAACTCGTTCTCTTTGGTTCTATTTCCTCTCGTTATAATCTTGTGTCCTGGAAATTACATATACGAGACGATCTCGGTGAGTTTTGTTTCCCACATATCAATTGCATCAGATTCCTTTTCGGTCGACTCTTTCTTTTATTTCATTATCTTCGACTCCATCACCAATGGTATGTCATGTTATGGGGCTCATCTTGGGAACTCTGTTTCCGGCGTTCTCAAAGTATTCATGTTTGAGAACTCCACTATTCTTAGTGGAATGGGTCGTTAGTGGGATGGGTGAAATTATTGGTTGAATGGGAGGTTGTGAAGAATATGGGGGGGGGAAGGGAATGTGGTATGAGGAGTGGCTCAGGGGTTGAGTTCGTGAGGTAAGAAGAGGTTGTAAGAGAAGTACAAATTGTTAGGCAAGGTGAAGTTGTGAGATGTAGATTGTGTGATTGATAGGGGATTTTGATGGTGAACTCATCAAATTGTGTTTGCGGGGGTTGAGTTTGGCCCCGCCTCTCAACTGTCCATCAACTGGTGTACAGGTTCCTGAGCCTATTGAACTCTTATCTTATCTACACATCAAACTGTGTATGGAATCTGCCTCCCTACATCACTGTCTAATGTATTTCATTTGTTTAAGACTGTCACTTCTCCTGTGTCCCTCGTGAGAATACCACCCATGTTAAATAATGTTTCTATCTGTCCTGTTAATTTTCCTGAGACTTTTGATGTGATAATCATGTCTCCCCTAACTCCCCTGTCTTCCAGCGTTGTGAGGTATAATTTACGCAGCCTTTCCTCGTAACTTTCTCCTAGTTTAGGAACTAGGCTAGTGGCATACTTTTGAACCTTTTTCAGCTTCGTCTTGTGTTTGACAAGGTATGGAATTCATTCTGGAGCCACATACTCCCGGATTGGTCTGACATATGTGGTATACAAGGTTCTAAATTATTCCTTGCACGTTTCTAAGGTCAGTTCTGATGTTTGCCAGCTTTGCATATGTCGCTCATGATATCCTTTTGATGTTGGTTTCAGGAGACAGGTTCGATGAGATATGAACTCCTAGATCTTTGTCTTTGTCCGTTTCGTGGAGAATTTCGTCTCGCATTCGGTACCTTGTGTCTGGCCTCCTGCTCCCTCTTCCTAGCTTCATTACTTTACATTTCATTGAGTTGAACTTTAGTAGCCATTTGTTGGTCCATTCCTTCAGTTTGTCTAGGTCATCTAGTAGCCTCTTGCCATCTTCCTGTGTCGTAATCATCACCATAATTTTCGCATCATCAGCAAACATTGAGAGGAACGAGTCTGTTTCCTCTGGAAGATCTTTCATGTGTATCAGAAACAGGATAGGTTGTAGAACTGAGCACTGTGGGACTCCAATATTGACGTCTCGCCACTCTAAGACATCACCACTTACAGTGACTCGCTGTCTTCTGTTTGCTAGGTATTTCCATGTACATTGGAGAACCTTCCCTTTTATACCTGCCTCTGTCTCCAACTTAAGCACTAGTCTCATATGTGGTACTGTGTCAAAGGCTTTCCTAAAATAAAAAAAAATTCAACCTGCTCAGCCTTCTCTATCTTGCTTGATTTTTGTTGTCTGATTGTAGAATTCTGTCAACCCTATGAGACATGATTTGCCATCCCTGAACCCATGCTGATATTGTGTTACAAAGTTCTTTTGCTGCAGATGTTCCACTACCTTTTTTCGCGCAATATTTTCCATCTTCTTGCGTGGTATGCAAGTTAGGGACACTGGGCTGCAGTTCAGTGCCCTCCTGTCTATCACCCTTCTTGAATATCGGGAATATATTAACCGTCTTCAAAATTTTTGGCAGTTCACCTGTTACCAGTGATTTGTTGTACACCATGTAAAGTGGCAGGCACAGAGTTTCTGCTCCTTCCTTTAGTATCCATGGTGAGATTCCATCCCACCATGGTGTGTGTGTACGCGCGTATGTGTGCGCATGTGCGGGGCTGCTGCACCTTGTGTTAACTCCGTGTGAAGTCTTACCGGGTGTAAAGTAGAAGCAGAACCCTGAAACATATAGAAACGAGTATAACAAGTTAACTGGGATAAATAATATTTAGAGAAATAGATTATGGAGGAAGAGAAGTGTTAGGAGAAGTAGATTTGGAAGATACACATTTGGGATAACACACACACACACACACACACACACACACACACACACACACACACACACACACACACACACACACACACACACACACACACACACACACACACTCACTCACTCACTCTCTTTTCTCTCTCTTTTATCTCTTTTATCTCTCTCTCTCTCTCTCTCTCTCTCTCTCTCTCTCTCTCTCTCTCTCTCTCTCTCTCTCTCTCTCTCTCTCTCTCTCTCTCTCTCTCTCTCTCTCTCTCTTTTCTCTTCTCTCTCTCTTTTCTCTTCTCTCTCTCTTTTCTCTTCTCTCTCTTTTCTCTCTCTCTTCTCTCTCTTCTCTTCTCTCTTTTCTCTTCTCTCTTTTCTCTTCTCTCTTTTCTCTTCTCTCTTTTCTCTTCTCTCTTTTCTCTTCTCTCTTTTCTCTTCTCTCTTTTCCCTTCTCTCTTTTCTCTCCTCTCTCCTCTCTCTCTTCTCTCCCTCTCTTTTCTCTCCTCTCTTTTCTCTCCTCTCTCTCTTCTCTCTCTCTCTTCTCTCTCTCTCTTCTCTCTCTCTCTTCTCTCTCTTCTCTCTTCTCTCTTCTCTCTCCTCTCTTTTCTCTTCTCTCTTCTCTCTCTCTTCTCTCTCTCTCTTTTCTCTCTTTTCTCTTCTCTTCTCTCTCCTCTCTCTCCTCTCACTCTTCTCTCTTCTCTCTCTCTCTTCTCTCTCTTCTCTCTTTTCTCTTCTCTTCACTTTCTCTTCTCTTCTCTCTCTCTTCTCTCTCTCTCTCTCTCTCTCTCTCTCTCTCTCTCTCTCTCTCTCTCTCTCTCTCTCTCTCTCTCTCTCTCTCTCTCTCTCTTTCTCTCTTTTCTCTTCTCTTCTCTCTCTCTTTTCTCTTCTCTCTCTCTTTTCTCTTCTCTCTCTCTTTTCTCTTCTCTCTCTTCTCTCTCTTCTCTTCTCTCTTTTCTCTCTCTCTCTCTCTCTCTCTTTTCTCTTCTCTCTCTCTTTTCTCTTCTCTCTCTCTTTTCTCTTCTCTCTCTCTTTTCTCTTCTCTCTCTCTTTTCTCTTCTCTTCTCTCTTTTCTCTTCTCTCTTTTCTCTTCTCTCTTTTCTCTTCTCTCTTTTCTCTTCTCTCTTTTCTCCTCTCTTCTCTTCTCTCTCTCCTCTCTCTCTTCTCTCCCTCTCTTTTCTCTCCTCTCTTTTCTCTCCTCTCTCTCCTCTCTCTCTTCTCTCTCTCTCTTCTCTCTCTCTCTTCTCTCTCTCTCTTCTCTCTCTCTCTCTTCTCTCTCTCTCTTCTCTCTCTCTCTTCTCTCTCTCTCTTCTCTCTCTCTCTTCTCTCTCTCTCTCTTCTCTCTCTCTCTTCTCTCTCTCTCTTCTCTCTCTTCTCTCTCTTCTCTCTTTTCTCTCTCTCTTCTCTCTCTTCTCTCTTTTCTCTTCTCTCTTCTCTCTCCTCTCTTTTCTCTCTTCTCTCTCTCTTCTCTCTCTCTTTTCTCTCTTTTCTCTTCTCTTCTCTCTCCTCTCTCTCCTCTCACTCTTCTCTCTTCTCTCTCTCTCTTCTCTCTCTTCTCTCTTTTCTCTTCTCTTCTCTCTCTCTTCTCTCTCTCTCTTTTCTCTTCTCTTCTCTCTCTCTCTCTCTCTCTCTCTCTCTCTCTCTCTCTCTCTCTCTCTCTCTCTCTCTCTCTCTCTCTTTCTCTTTTCTCTTCTCTCTCTCTTCTCTCTCTCTCTTTTCTCTTCTCTCTCTCTCTCTCTCTAAGCTGTCATTCTGGATCTCCAATGGAAATGTCAAAGGAAATCCTTACTTGGCTTGGTTGCTATGGCGGATTTCCTCGACAATAAATTTAACTAACAATATTGTATATTTATCCAGGACGAGAGAGCGCGCGACAACACCCCACGACAACTGAACCTAATTTCGGGTCCAAAACGAACAGCAAATTTTGCATATTTTGTATCCTTTCCAAATGGTTTGTCTGCGTGCCTGTTTACGAGTCTGTCTGCGTGCCTGTTTACGAGTCTGTCTGCGTGCCTGTTTACGTGTCTGCTTGCGTGCCTGTTTACGTGTCTGCCTGCGTGCCTGTTTACGTGTCTGCCTGCGTGCCTGTTTACGTGTCTGCCTGCGTGCCTGTTTACGTGTCTGCCTGCGTGCCTGTTTACGTGTCTGCCTGCGTGCCTGTTTACGTGTCTGCCTGCGTGCCTGTTTACGTGTCTGCCTGCGTGCCTGTTTACGTGTCTGCCTGCGTGCCTGTTTACGTGTGTCTGCTTACCTGTTTAGGAGTCTCTGCTTACCTGTTTAGGAGTCTCTGCTTACCTGTTTAGGTGTGTCTGCTTACCTGTTTAGGTGTGTCTGCTTACCTGTTTACGTGTCTCTGCCTACCTGTTTGCGTGTCTCTGCCTGCGTGTCTGTTTACGTGTCTGTCTGCCTGCCTGTTTACGTGTCTCTGCCTACCCTTCACCTATGCCTCTCCTTCCTCTTTACTCCCCCTCCCCCCTCCCTTCCCCCCCCCCCCAAAAAAAAAAAAGTCAGCTAGTTACAGATAATGTTATATTTCAAGAGCTCTATATTTACAGTAAGTCATTATACATTAATGGTAGATCTTATCGCTAATACATAATTTTCTGAGCAATTGAGATATTACAGAGTCATAGGGAGCTGTTGTTTATTATTAGTCTTCACAATACACTACTTGTTTCTTAATCTAATATGTCGTTTATCTACTGGAAGCGAAATATGGATACAGTGTAAGGATTTAAAGTATTTTGTCCTTGGTAATTAGATGGTTGGCAATTTCATACAACGTGAGTTTAGATTTATCTCTTAAATGGTTCAATTTTACCACATTTCAAGATATAGTGTTCGAGTGTGTGTCCCTGTCTTTGTCCACACACTTTACACTTTACTTCATCTAGATCCCTATACAAGCCGAACTGCCAGAGATACTTGTAGCCAAGTCTTATACGAGCTGTGACAACATCTGTTAGTCTACTGACTGTGTTACTTGCCCCATACACATGTTTTACTTCACACATTTCATTGTGATAAACAATGGACCTGCTAATTCCAGTTTGTATTGTTCTGTTTTTTTTTTCAAATTCATCCAAGAGTCTCGTCTAATAACACTTCTAAGGGACCTATTTGATAACTCAAGATTCCGTTCAATTCTGTCTTTATTTACAGCAACCTTAGCAAGTGCGTCAACTTTATTATGTTCCTGCAGGCCAATGTGAGAAGGAATCCACGACATCTTGATATTTTCCCTTTTATTAAGTGTGCATATATATCTATATCTGGTTACTGAGACAAGCACGTTATTACTTGATTGCAAACTATTTAATGCTAGTAGTGAGGAAAGGGATTCAGAAATAATTAAACTGTCTACTCCTGTGTTGTCAATAATTTCGAGTGCTACCAGTATTGCTAGAAATTCAGCTTATATTGTGGATGCCCAGTTACTAACCCTTATATTCCTTTGAAGAGTGCTGCCATTGGGCTGATGAGCCAATAACAGCACTTCCTGCCCTCCCTGTAGCTGTATTGAGTGATCCGTCAGTGAATATGGTCTGTACGATGTTTTTTTTTGGTTTGTATATTGTGAATGAATTCTATGGTTCTAAATTTTGCAGCAAGCTGAGCATGAGGGTTGTTTGTGATTATTTTTTTGAGTATGCAGGCGTCAAGATGTCAAAAAGTACTATCTGCCAGGGTGGAAGGTAGTGCTGTACTCTTTTTATCTGTATATACATCGTGCAGTCCCATCATTTTAATATGAGTGACTGTTCTTTGAATCCCGTTAGACTCGCTGGTACCATTATGTATGCATTCTAACAATTCAACTGACACAATGTTGCTTTTGTTATCACGCAGAAGCCTTAGTCCCATCTTAAAATTGATTTCAAATATTCTTGAATGCTAGGTATATTTAATTCTTTCCGCATATTGAGAATTTTGGTAGTTATAAGACAGCCAAGTACAATTCCGAGTGCTTCATTTTGCATTTTTTTCCAGTCTATCTATACTTTTGCCATTTTTCAGGACTAAAGCTGGTGCATGATAGTTTATCAGAGACCTTATATATGCTACGTACATCATTTTTGCACTTTTAATATTAACACCAAATTTATGGTTGTTCCCAACTACAGTTTTGAGAGCCTTGAGTCTGTCTCTACATTGTTAAGAGTTCAGGAGAGGATAGTAATCCAGGCAGTGTTTATTTACAATCCGTTCTCGCACTTGCTTATAGTCAATATTTTGCTTATGAATAAGTGCATATGAGATATACTAATTTATTGTGAATATTTGAGTTTACCTTGAAAAGCTGACTAGAAAACCACAACCTAACCTAACCTTCTTAGTATGTTAAGATATTACAATTAGTACTGAGCCTATACCTATATTGATATTACAGTTTTATACAAATAATAAAACAAAACTAAAATATTTAAATAAATTGTAAAGTAACTCAGGATATTGTCAAATTTTATATAAAATCTCTATTGTTTAATAAAACTTACAGAAAAAGTTAGTGCCTAGAAAAAAATATATGGCTTCTAATATGTCACATACATACTTATTTATAAGCGAAATAGTGACTAGAAGCAATAAGTCATATGTGTGCTGTCTTATGCGAGAGCAGGTTGTTATATATTACCTTGTAGAGATTATAATGAAGTCTAAGTGGGGCGAAACAGGGCGTAAAGTGCAGATCAGAACTGAAGAGCATAAGAAAGCGTGTAGAGTCATGGCTGGTAACAGTGCTGTAGCTAACCATAGTTGGGGAAACGATCACAATATTGATTTTAAGAAATGTGAAATAATCTATAAAAATAATAATAGAATTAGAAGGATAGTGGATGGGGTTCTAATAAATACTCTGAATACTTTCGCTGGAAAGAAATGCTTTATTTCGGAGGATAGCTTTACTAGGAAAATGATTGAGTGAATTAAAATTATATCTCGATAATTGGATGAATGAAAGCAGTCCCATTACACACAGAAATAACAATAGCGTGATGCATCAATGAACAAATCCACAAGGGCCGTGACGAGGATAAAGTGCAAGGATTTCAGGTATACCTTGTCACCGACCTTGTGGATTTGTTCAGTGCCATTAGTCACTCTCCTTGAGGGGTATGGAGTGAGTTACGATGGCCAGCATCCAGATGAACACCACTATTAACAACAACTCCAGTTCCCAGAACAGCAGGATTACAGAAAGGACACATGACCATATTTCCGTATTAGACTTTACCGCAGGTACAGCGCCAGTCGGGAATAGAGGTGACCTGGTCAGGAGGTCAAGAAGCACAAGAGGACTGGACCCAGGATAGCAGCCAAAGTTACAGCCCCGCTGTAACTTTATCCATACATTAAAACATTGATTGTAACCATGATATATATGTGCTTCCGCCTACAGTTTAGACCTATTGTCTTGTGTATGACCCTCTGTCCTGCGTGACAGTGAATACCAGCATTATCCTCACTTTAATAAGACTTTATCAAAATCAGATTAGGCAAAATTGTAATTAATTTTGTCAATAAAGATGTTAATAATAAACCATAGCCCGTGCTACTTGGAACTTTTTGTTCCCAGTAGCTGAATCTATAACAACAACAACGATAGCAGCCTCATTAGACGTTAAGGTGTAAGTCTCGTCCTAATCACACTCTCAGACTTTGATAAAGCACCCAGGAGAGTGCGAAAGACTTGGTGTAAATTCCTTTCCTAAATTTCACAAATACAAGTGTGCGTTTTTATCCTATGTTATTATGTTTATGAGAAGACATTACCATTACTAATGTATAGAGTTACTAATCCGTGTTTAGACGTCTCGTAGGGCCAGTGTGGCCTCACGTGGCTTTACAACTCCAGCGGGCTTTAAGAACCATTGAAGGACTCGTCCGGTGAGGCTAGTTTTGGCCCTTACGGAGAGAAGCCCACAAATCCTAACGTGAGAAAATTGGGGCCTCTCAAGAAGAGAGAACCCCCGAGTGTTCTAGGGTGAGAGCGGCCTCCATGTTCTTAAGACCCTTGACAGGAGGAATAACACAGTTTATAACCTCTCCCACACTCACCCTACCTTACCTTGAGGTGCTTCCGGGGCTTCGTGTCCCCGCGGCCCGGTCGTCGACCAGGCCTCCTGGTTGCTGGACTGATCAACCAGGCTGTTGGACGCGGCTGCTCGCAGCCTGACGTATGAGTCACAGCCTGGTTGATCAGGTATCCTTTGGAGGTGCTTATCCAGTTCTCTTTTGAACACTGTGAGGGGTCGCCCTATGGTGTGAACCTCATCTGGACGGCAACACTCACGCACACGCAAACACACATAGTAAATACACAGCTGAGCGGACAGTGCCCTCTTCACCTAGTAGTACATAGGTAGATGGGGAGCTAGCTGCTACAAGGTTCAAACTGTGTGTGTGTTTGCATAAGAAAGTACATGCCATTAATACATGCCTAAGTAGGAGAGACATAAATGTATGTATGTGTATATATAGGTATGAAGGTACTCGCCTAGTTGTACTCACATAGTTGTGCTTGCGGGGGTTGAGCTTCGGCTCTTTGGTCCCGCCTCTCAACTGTCAATCAACAGGCGTACATTCTCACCCCGTTCAGTACATCGTGTTAATATATACATAGACACACATCACAAACAATAAACATATTACCGAATATTCTGAGAGATAAACATATACATTTCCTCCATTACACATAAATGATGATCTGATGTTCCTGAGAAAGTACTGTATAATTGAGTGAAGGTGATGAGGAGAAAGTGCCAAGCCATTACGACTATATAACACTGGGAAGGGATCAAGATAAGGGTTTGGAATGGGACTGGGGGGGGGGAGGAATGGTGCCCAACCACGTGCATGGTCGGGGGATTGAACGCCGACCTGTATGAAGCTAGACCGTCGCTCTACCGTCCAGTCCAAGTGGTTGGGTATAATTGAGTGAGCGTTTGTGTTTTAATTTTTGTATTCTAATCATTCTCAAAAATTGGGCCAGAGGGGGGGGGGGTCGGGAGGCCTTGAAGGAACACTGGCTTTATACATAACTGTCAGATAAGGTAATGATCAGGAGAAAGCACCAAAACATTACCACTCTATACATCACTTGGATGGGATAGGAAGATAAGGACAGAGGAAAGGAATGGTGTCTCAACCCCTTGGACGATAGGGGATTGTTGAACACCGACCATGATTGAACATGAAGGCTGCAAGAAGCGAGACCTTCACTATACCGCCCAGTCCATGTAACTGGACTTTTACGTAACAGTAAGGCCACCAACATTTGAATTTCCGTCGCTGAATTCTCTAAATTAACACATCCAGTCTGGACGGGTCGGAACTATAGAGACGGGTTGTCTAGTACGGTTTCTTGTACAAATGTTGGAGATTGGTTGGGGGTGGAGGAGAGAGCGACAGGCTATCCAATCCAGTTGCGTATACGCAAGATGCAAACCTTCGCTTTATACAAAGTTTTACAATCACTGCTGTCGAGCATGTTCATGGTGTGCCTTTATGCTCTGAGCTCCGTGGATTTCTTGCTTGGTTAAACTCGTGGTTTTTGATGGACATGAAACCAAACTTCCCCCTTGAAAGGTCGACTTCATTACTGGGCACATAGCTCCTTAAACCCATCCATAAGCTTGCGGTAATATCGTGCTGTCGAGTTGTAATCAACCGAGTTTTCACAGCAGGAAATGAACGAGTCGTCTCAAATCTCCAGACAGCTATTGATTGATTGATGAAGATTAATTGCCACCCAAGAGGTGGCACGGGTGTGAATAGCCCGTAATAGACAGCTGCTGTTGCTGTAAGTGGTCAGAAGTAGGTTTCTCGGGTGGTTATCTTACCTGTTCTCCATCAGCTGGTGATTTATCCAACACGACATATTCAATTGTCTCTTCTTTCTCTCAATCTTAGCGTCTTACACGGGCTTTTTCCGTTTGTTTTTTAATAGGGATGAATTTCTGTTGCACAAAATCTTAAAAAAAAATTGCAGCTACTAAGAGTGCAATGATTTTCCGATAAAGCTTAATTAGAAATTTCCACAGAACATTAAAGTACACTATCTTTAGTTTCTCTTCTTTCAATTGACTATCAAGGGCTACTTTGGCTATCACAGTATTGATTTTGGGGTTGATTTTGCATTGTTATGTTGTCGCCCAAATAAAAGTGATGTGTAACTAAGCTGTTAAAGCCAGCATGTCGACCCGGGTCCAAAGGCAGGTAATCGCGCGTGTCAGAACCAATATGACTAACTGGAGTCACCTTAAGGAATGGTCCCTGCATGCCTCAAATCACCCTTTCTCGAGCCCGAGAATGTGGCAGTCGTTCTTTTTTAATATTTTCGGCAAATTGCCATTTTTTGGAAGGGGGGAGGAGGAGGAGAAGGGGTGAGTGGGGGGGGGGGGTAGGGGTGTTCTCTATTGTGCGGGGAGTTGGAGATTGTGTGCAATATTGCAGGAAAGCTGCTGTTTGGGTGTGTTTGTGTGTGAAAGGTCTTCCAGTGTGGACCTAGGTTAACTGGGAGGGGGGGGGGGGGGGCAGATTTTTTTTTTTAACTTCCGTGAAGAGTACGTCATTTTGTTGCTGTTTCTGGGACTGAGTGTGTGTGTGTGTTGTGGTTGTTGGAGTGGTTTAATATTCGTTTGTCTAATACGGGAATGATTTAATTTTCCTGTATCCTGAGTATTTGAGAATGTATTACCATCATCTTGCTAGTTCTTGAGGCAGGCAGGAGGGCTCACTCACTCACTCTGTGTGTGTGTGTGTGTGTGTGTGTGTGTGTGTGTGTGTGTGTGTTTACTAGTTGTGTTTACTAGTTGTGTTTACTAGTTGTGTTTTTACGGGGGTTGAGCTTTTTTTTTTTGCTCTTTCGGCCCGCCTCTCAACTGTCAATCAACTGTTTACTAACTACTATTTTTTTTCTCTCTCTCTCCACACCACCCACACACACACACACACCCCAGGAAGCAGCCCGTGACAGCTGACTAACTCCCAGGTACCTATTTACTGCTAGGTAACAGGGGCATTCAGGGTGAAAGAAACTTTGCCCATTTGTTTCTGCCTCGTGCGGGAATCGAACCCGCGCCACAGAATTACGAATCCTGCGCGCTATCCACCAGGCTACGAGGCCCCGTTGTGTGTGTGTGTGTGTGTGTGTGTGTGTGTGTCAAGAGCTAGCGACATGGTGATACATTCTCAACTCGCAGGATGATTAGTCATAAAGGTCCATGTGATCAGTAGTCTACACTAGCCAACTTTGGGTTCATTATCCTCAAGAATACGAGAGTTAATTGAGTGATTGCAAAGCTCCAGGTACATCATGCCGGCGGGTCTGAAGGGATCTTTATAACTGGACATTTAGTAATGTAATGCGCAAACATTTAGTTCCTGCTCACAGTTTGCGCATGGGAGTGTCCAGGATTGGGAGATTCGTCACCAGCAGCCATATTTTAGTATCACTGCTACTTTATTCACTCTCGCGTTCTTGAGGATATCCTCATAGTGTACCCAGAGTTGGGTAGTGCAGAGTACACTGATCACGGTTGAGAGGCGGGACTAAAGAGCCAGAGCTCACCCCCCCGCAAGCACAATTAGGTAAATTAGGTAAGTACATGGCCCTGTATGACTGATCATCTAGAGAACCATCTTGCTCGGTCCTCTTGAGAGGTAAACCACCTCTCATCATCACACCCGCGGGGGATTGTGTATACTCGTGTTTTGTTGCCATACTCTTCTTCTTGTTCTGAAAATACGAAATTGAACTTGGCACAAAACCTGTTTGGACCCATTATAAGTGTTTACTAATCTTTGGAGGATGATCTCTGTTTAGTGTTTGCTGTCAGTCTGTCTTTTGCCTTCTCCTCCTCCTCTCCCTCCTCCTCCCCCTCCTGTCCTCTCTTTTTCGTCCCTGTACCCCTCTCCTCTTACTCTCTCTCTCCTACTCTGTCCCTCACCCCTCCCCTCCTTCTCTCCCTCTCTTCTATTCCTTCACTGCCACACCAGTCCCCCCTTCCCCCCTCCCTCCCCCCCCTCCCCCCCCCCTCCCCCTCTCCCTCCCTCCCCCTCTCCCTCCCTCCCCCTCCCACCCTCCCCCTCCCCCCTCCCCCCCCTCCCCCCTCTCCCCCCTTCTCTTTCTCCCTGCTCCTGAGCTTTTAATACAGCGACAACATAACGAGCATTAAGGAGTTCGGGGTTGTTCCGCTCGTCGCCTCTCGATTTTAGTTATCCCTGAGGTGAGGGGGGTCAGGGGAGGGGGGGATGCTGGGGAGGGGGGATGCTGGGGGGGAGGGGATTTAAAGAGGGCTTTTACGACTAACAAGGGGGTGATGGGGAAGAAGTGAGAGGGGGGAGGGGGAAGATGGGGGTTGGCTGTGCGGGTGCCCAGATGCCAATAAAATGAACGCTTAGGTGAGGTTAAATATGCGAGTGGAATAAGACCTGCCCACACTTGAAGTGAGATGGTGGTGGTGTGTTGGTGGTGGTGGTGGTGTGCTGGTGGTGGTGGTGGTGGTGGTGGTGTGCTGGTGGTGGTGGTGGTGGTGGTGTGCTGGTGGTGGTGTGCTGGTGGTGGTGGTGGTGGTGGTGTGCTGGTGGTGGTGGTGGTGGTGTGCTGGTGGTGGTGTGCTGGTGGTGGTGGTGGTGTGCTGGTGGTGGTGGTGTGCTGGTGGTGGTGGTGGTGATGCTGGTGGTGCTGCTGGTGGTGCTGCTGGTGGTGCTGCTGGTGGTGGTGGTGGTGGTGATGCTGGTGGTGCTGCTGCTGGTGGTGGTGGTGCTGCTGGTGGTGGTAGTGATGCTGGTGGTCTTCGTCGAGCACACCTGTCAGTACTTACCTATGCCCCGCTTTCTAGCCCCTCCCGTAGTACTCAAGTTCTGCTTTGAATGAACAGCATGTTAATATTTATGAATGCGTCTGTGGGGGGTCAACCGCTGGATGGAATGGACTTGAGTCGAGGACGGGTTGTGTGTAAATCGTTTTTCATTCACAAACAGATGGGGGTTTGGCGGGTGCATGGAATGGACATTGGGTCTTTGTTTGGAGGACAGGCTCTGATGTGTTATAATTGACCTATTCTGACGTTAGTCTTTTGACGAATTTGGCGTTAAAGTTATGGATGAAGGTGGTGTTCAGTGCTCCTGTTATCAGTGCATCCCCCACCCAACCACTTGGGCTGGACGGTAGAGCGACGGTCTCGCTTTATGCAGGTCGGCGTTCAATCCCCGACCGTCCAAGTGGTTATATAGTCGTAATGTTATATAGTCGTAATGACTTGGCGCTTTCCCTTGATAATTCCTTCCTTCCCCTCCCCCCCCCTTTGTTGACCAACTTGTACACGCTACGAGTATTTGAATACATTTCTTCGACTCGTAAGTGTTTCCAGCTTCCACGTGGGTCCTCTCGTTCAACTTAATCGCCCTTTAAAGGAAACTGTCCTTGTCCACCTTGTATAGTTCCTTTAGTATCTTGCATGTTGCGAACATGTGTCGGTGTAATCGTCTTGGTGGTAGTTGTGGTGTTGGGGGCTGGTGTAATTGTCTTGATGGTGGTGGTTGTGGTGTACCTGCATAGGTGGTAGGGTGGTGGTTATGTTTTTGGGTGGTGTAATAGTCTTGATTGTGGTGTTGGGGCTGATGGTACTGGTGGTGGTGTTGGTGTGATTGGTGGGGGGGGGGGGTTTGTTACTAGTGTAATAGTCTGGGTGGTGGTAGTGGTGGTGGTGGTAGTGGTGGGTGGCTTTTCACAAAAGCATTCCCCCAGGCCCACTGAACAGCTGTCCAAAACTCTGCGGGTGGGCCTACTATTCTTGATAAGGTCAGCTAACAATAGTGTGGTTCCCTCTCCCTCTCTCTCTAAGACGGTAAATTGCCACCTCTCCTCCCTCTTGAGTGACACCACTGCCACCACCATCAAGAGTGACACCACCACCACCTCCCCCCCCCCTGCCCCCTTGAGTGACACCCCAATTAACCCTACAAATAAGATATACCTGGCTGCTCTTCCACGACCAAGTCTCTAGTCGACAATATTGACAAAATACAGCCCAAACGAAGCGAGTGTAGAGCTGGCATAGCTTTATCTACCTCGACACTAATTTGTATGGACTCCCTGTATGGGTGTAGCAGAACCCTGGAAACCGACTACAGGTAATATTGGTATGATACACAGAGAAGAAACAGTGGGGGATATGATCACAACATCCAAGATATTGAGGTTATTAACAACGTAAACATGGAAAGTTTTTTTTTTTTAAGTAGGATAAATGAACATACGGGGAAAATGAAAAGAAAAAAGAGTAAGCTATTCATGTAAGGAAATAATCCCCACTTGTAAGGTAGTCAAGAAGTGGAACCCACTGAAGGAAGACGTTCAGGAAGTCACCTCCATTCACAACTTTATGGCCAGTTTCGACAAAAATAATTTAAACGGCAGCATAGTTCAAATATAACACAACCAGCCGGTTCTCGTTCACAATATCTAAATGGTCATTATACTCCGTCCGCCAAAAACCGTATTTGTGTGTGAGATTCATGTTACTCAACCCTGGTAACTGCTACCTGTCATCTGGGTAGGGTCGTTCAAGCCACGGCCTAATCCGATTCATCCATTTTAATGTACTTCGTATTTCAAACAAATTCTCAAATGTAAGGTAATATGTCATACTAGAATATGCTGGATAGTTAGGGTCTAACTTAAGTTAGGATAGATGATTTGGATCTGTTGACCATTATTGTCAACCATACCCCTTCCCCCCCCCCCCACTGTACATGTCAGCCATACCACCCACCCCCCACACCACTGTCCATGACAGCCATACCCCCCCCCCCCCTCACCCCCACCACTCTAACACCATTTTTCCCTAAAACGTTTTTCATATGTTTCATATCTGTCTATACCCCCCCCCCCTCCCTCCACCTTCCTCAATTTTCAATAGCTTACATCCTCACTTTTGCTGTACAACCCTCCCTCCCTCTCACAATCTTTCCCGTCTCTCACAACACTCTGTCACATTGCTCTCCATCCTAATCCTCCCTCTCATAACCCTTTCTCTCCCCCCCCCTCCTCACAACCCTTTCTTCCCCTCCTCACAACCCTTTCTTCCCCTCCTCACAACCCTTTCCCTCCCCCCTCGCAGCCCCCTCACCCAACAGCCCCCCCCCTCACCCCAAAGACCCCCCTCACCCCAAAGACCCCCCTCACCCGAAAGACCCCCCATCACCCCACTGCCCCCCTCCCTCACCCCACAACCCTCCACACTCACGACTTATCCAATGCACCAGTCTCTCAACATCCCCTTCAACACGCATATATCCCCCCCTCCCCCCCCCCCCTCTCTCTCTCTAAGGCAGATGCATCAACATCATCCCTCCGCCCCCCACCTAGGAGTGCCTCCCCCCTCCCCCCCTCCCCCCCCCCTCCCCCTCACCCCAGAGCATCACCAATATCAGATAGCGAGTGACGGCTGCCCTGACGAAGGCGTCGCAGATCACAGCTTCAGAGACACTGGCCATGACAGTCACGTCGATCAACCCCGCCTCTAGGTATCCACGCGGAGATTATGTGTGTGTATGTATGTATGTTAAGGAAGGTGGCTTCCTGGGGGCCCCTTTGATGTCCCGGGGTACCTGATACTTATATACTGGGCGACCTCCAGGTGAGGTGATAAGGGGGTGGAGTAGGGGGGTAGGGGGTTGTCATAGGTGAGCACCATCTTAATTGCACCTCCCCCTCCTCCCTTCCCCTTCCCTCATCCGCCACTCCTCTTCCCCCCCCCCCCCACTCCTCTCTCTCTCTCCCCCTCCCCCTTCAAGATCAAGGCGATATCCAATACATATCGGGTTTCCAAAGGCTTGAGAATCTGTTATCAAAACCCGCAGTATTTCAAGACACTATTGGGCTGACAGAAGAGCAGGCCTCGTATGTAAAGGCAGGAAGCCCAAGAGTGAAGAGTTACGATGTGTTCACACCCAAGAACCTCTACACGGACGGACAGAACACAACAATTAAAGGACAGTGTGACAACACGACCTAATTTGGCAGAGTTAGGCTGGGTTATGGCGGTAACTGGCGGGTAATGAACCTCCCAAAAAGTTGAACGACGGTACAATTGTGAACTGTGAAGAGGAGGTAGGAGATTACACACAGAAATCACAATAGCGTGATGCATCAGATGAACAAATCCACAAGGGCCGTGACGAGGATTCGAACCTGCGTCCGAGAGCATCCCAGACTCTGCCTTAATCGACTGAGCTGCCGGATGTAGGTTCGAATCCTCGTCACGGCCCTTGTGGATTTGTTCAAGAGGTAGGAGACATTCTTCAGCATTACATTTGTGAGTGTCCTCACAAATATAATGCTGTGTATGAAAGTGTAAATGTTACCAACAATATTACACCAATTCGTACAAGTTGATGAGAGTTGTGTAACTAGAAGGTGAAGGGGCGACGACATTTCGGTCCGTCCTGGACCATTCTCAAGTCGATTGTGAAGAGGAAGTAGATGCATCTACTTCCTCTTCACAATCGACTTGAGAATGGTCCAGGACGGACCGAAACGTCGTCGTCCCTTCACCTTCTAGTGTGTGGTCTGGTCAACTTACTTTAGCCACGTTATTGTGACTCATCGCCTGCAGTTGTGTAACTACTTCCCACACACACACTCGGGAATACTTGAAGACACACTCGTTCTTGACCCAAGATTGCCCTGTACAGGCTGGTATAGACGATACGCGTTCATGTTTTCTCCTGATCCCCACACGTATGACCGACCATCCGCGAGATGGACTCGCTTCATGCAGGTCGGCGTTCAATCCCCCGACCGTCCAAGTGGCTGGGCACCATTCCTTACCCCCCCCCCCTCCCTTGTCCCATCCCAAATCCTTATCCTGATCCCCTTCCTAGTGCTATATAGATGTAATGGCTTGGCGCGCTCTCCTGATAGTTACCTGGTTGATACCTGGTTGATGGGGTTCTGGGAGTTGTTCTACTCCCCAAGCCCGGCCCGAGGCCAGGCTTGACTTGTGACAGTTTGGTCCACTAGGCTGTTGCTTGGAGCGGCCCGCAGGCCACATACCCACCACAGCCTGGTTGGTCCGGAACGTCTTTTAGAAAAGAGTCTAGTTTTCTCTTTTAGAAAAGAGTCTAGTTTTCTCTTGAAGATGTCCACGGTTGTTCCGGCAATATTTCTTACAGTCGCTGGGAGGACGTTAAACAGCCACGGACCTCTGATGTTTATACAGTGTTCTCTAATTGTGCCTATGGCACCTCTCCTTTTCACTGGTTCTATTCTGCATTTTCTTCCATATCGTTCACTCCAGTACGTTGTTATTTTACTGTGTAGATTAGAGACCTAGCCTTCCAGTATTTTTCCATGTGTATATTATTTGGTATCTCTGTCGTCTCCTTTTTAGTGAGTACATTTAGAGAGCCTTGAGACGATCCCAATAATTTAGGTGCTTTATAGCGTCTATGCGTGCCATATGTTCTCTGTACTCCTTCTATTTCAGCAATCTCTCCTGCTCTGAAGGGAGAAGTGAGTACTGTGCAGTACTCAAGACGGGACAACACCAGTGACTTGAAGAGTACAGCCATCGTGGTGGGATCCCTGGATTTGAAAGTTCTCGTAATCCATCCTATCATTTTTCTGGTTAACGCAATATTTGCTTGGTTATGCTCCCTATACATTAAATCGTCGGACATCATTATTTCCAAATCATTGACATGCTGTTACCTATTATGGGCAGATTCGATTGTGTTTTGTACCCTGTATTATGTTTCAGGTCCTCATTTTTGCCATACCTGAGTACCTGGAATTTATCGCTGTTAAACATCGTTATTTTCTGCTGCCCAATCGAAAACTTTGTTGATATCTACTTGTAATTTTTCCATGTCTTCAACAGAGGTAATTTTCATGCTGATTCTTATGTCATCTGCAAAGGATGACACGAAGCTGTGACTTGTATTTTTATCTATATCTGATATGAGAATAAGGAACAGCAGTGGTGCAAGGACTGTACCCTGAGGTACAGAGCTTTTAACTGCGCTTGAACTTGATTTTATTTGATTGACTGTTACTCTTTGTGTTCTGTTCGACAGGAAATTGAGTGTCCAGCGTCCTACTTTACCAGTTATTCCCATTGACCTCAATTTGTGTGTAACCACTCCATGATCACATTTGTCGAAAGCCTTTGCAAAGTCTGTGTATACAACATCTGCATTTTGCTTTTCTTCTAGAGCTTCTGTGATTTTGTCATAGTGGTTGAGTAACTGTGACAGACAGGATCTTCCCGCTCTAAATCCATGTTGTCCTGTGCTGTGTAACTCATTATTTTCCATAAAACTAGAAATTTGATTCCCAATCACTCCTTCAAAAACTTTCATTATATGTGATGTTAGTGCAACTGGCCTATAATTTTTGGCCAAGGCTTTACTCCCCCCCCCCTTGTGCAAAGGAGCTATATCTGCAGATTTAAGTGCTGCTGGTATCTCCCCTGTATCTAAGCTCTATCTCCATATTACGCTGAGTGCTCGCGCTACTGGTACTTTACATTTCTTTATGAATATTGAATTTCATGAGTCAGGCCCAGGAGCTGAGTGCATAGGCATATTGTCAATTTCTCTTTCAAAGTCTTCAGAGTTCGTGTTCGTGTGTACGTCCCCTTCCCTTCCGTTCCCTTCCCTTCCCTTCCGTTCCGTTCCGTTCCCTTCCCTTCCCTTCCCGCAAGATGGCGATATTACTTCCATTCACCGGAACTCTAGGAGACTCGAACCGTAGACCCCCTGAGTGTGAGGCTGAAGCTCTATCGACCAAGCTATTTATGATGATAATAGATGAACCCATAGCTGGCACTTGGTCTACACTGTCATCCCTCGTATAGAACAGGGCAGCAGCACATTGCTGTGAGAATCTAAGTTTATGTATGTATGTATGTATGTATGTATGTATGTATATATATATATATATATATATATATATATATATATATATATATATATATATATATATATATATATATATATATATAATGTCGTACCTAGTAGCCAGAACGCACTTCTCAGCCTACTATGCATGGCCCGATTTGCCTAATAAGCCAAGTTTTACTGAATTAATATATTTTCTCTATTTTTTTCTTATGTAATGATAAAGCTACCCATTTCATTATGTATGAGGTCAATTTTTTTTTATTGGAGTTAAAATTAACGTAGATATATGACCAAACCTAACCAACCCTACCTAACCTAACCTAACCTAACCTATCTTTATAGGTTAGGTTAGGTAGCCGAAAACGTTAGGTTAGGTTAGGTAGGTTAGGTAGTCGAAAAAACATTAATTCATAAAAACTAGGCTTATTAGGCAAATCGGGCATTGCATAGTAGGCTGAGAAGTGCGTTCTGGCTACTAGGTACGACATATATATATATATATATATATATATATATATATATATATATATATATATATATATATATATATATATATATATATATATATATATATATAGGCAAGAAAAACCCAGTATATAGGCAAGACAACAACATCTCTTTCTAGGCGTTTAACGATGCATAAGCAACAGGGCTCCATTAAGGAACATATAATCTCTTCCCACAACCAAACCATCGCCAGAGAAATCCTAGTAAACAACACAGAAATCATCGATAGATACAGCGATAGCAGGCGGCTTGACGTTTGCGAGGCACTACACATCAAGAAGTCAACACCAGCAATCAACAGCCAATTATTGCACAACTATATTCTACCCACCTCAAGACTCCGCTCCAATATAGAAGCATCAAGAAATATGGACCAATAGGCTTTCTACAAACACTTCTATTCAATACCCATTGTTTGTGTTCTGTCTTGTGTTGATACTTTTAATACCCTATTAATATCCCCTCTTGTTCTGTCTTGTGTTAATGCCACATCACCCCTCCCACCTCACTCAAATGTAGATATAAAATCGGAGATACGTAAGTTCTAATCAGTTGTGTATTTGTGAACTAAAAGTCTTTGAAAATGTAATAAGTTTTACGAAACGCGCCCGTGTCGCGTCAGACTAGAAATAAAAATGAATTTTGGAGAATTGATTTTTGATTTACCTCCAACAGTGAAGCGTAATGTACGAAAGATTGAGAAAATTCGTGTTAGAATTATTAATCTTACTTTTTCGGTCATATTTAATAATATATATATATATATATATATATATATATATATATATATATATATATATATATATAATACATATGTGTATATATACATATATATACATATGTATAATATATAATATTTTATAATTCCATCCCGACTATGTTCGATCTCGGAATTTTCTCAAATATAAATTAATATCATCATATAATAGCATATTGTACATATTTAGGCACTGGTTAGGTTAGGTGATAAGGTTCTGTTGGCGATTATTGGTACTTGTAGTACGTGGGTGAAGCCTCTGCAGTGTTACTTGTAGTACGTGGGTGAAGCCTCTGCAGTGTTACTTGTAGTACGTGGGTGAAGCCTCTGTGTGTTGTGCTTCGAACAATAGTCGTCAGCGAAGCACTTGTTCCGAAAATGTTCGGACGTCATCAGTCGAGTCGTGTATAAACCGTTTTTCATTCATAAACAGGGCTCCTGACAGCGCTTCGGATTCGTTGTCCTTGAGGTTCCGGATTCGATCCCCGGTGGAGGCGGAAACAAAAATAGGCAGAGTTTCTTTCACACTGATTCATCTGTTCACTTAGCAGTATATAGGTTCCTGGGAGTTACAGCTGCTGCGGGCTGCTTCCTGGGAATGTGTAACAAACAGGAGGCCTGGTCGAGGACTGGGCCGCGGGGACGCTAAGCCCCGAAATCATCTCAAGATAACCTCAAGAAGGGAGTTTAGTGGGGTCCATGGAGGAAGAACAAAGAGGTCGTGTTGAAAATGGCAAATTCAGGGCTACGAGGGTCAAGTGTTGAATACTGTTTAAGATTATTGAGCCGTCAAGATGCCAGGAAGGCTCGCTAACAACTGACACCGGTTATAATACGAGATTGAAACGGGAAATCCAATAAACAGCTTTCACAAAGAAATTTCAGCATTAAATCATTCGTCTGTAGCCTCGAAAGACCAAGAACCCGTCTATGTGAATCGGTGATTGACACGAAGTGACTATACAATACGCCCACAGAACAGACCCGTGTATACAGTCATACACAGACAGTCACTCAGACAAGCACACACACACACACAAGGACACAGACATACACACACAAGGACACAGACAAACACACACAAGGACACAGACAAATACACACACAAGGACACAGACAAATACACACACAAGGACACAGACAAATACACACACAAGGACACAGACAAATACACACACAAGGACACAGACAAATACACACACAAGGACACAGACAAATACACACACAAGGACACAGACAAATACACACACAAGGACACAGACAAATACACACACAAGGACACAGACAAGTACACACACAAGGACACAGACAAGTACACACACAAGGACACAGACAAGTACACACACAAGGACACAGACAAGTACACACACAAGGACACAGACAGACACCCAGGCAGAGGGGGTAGTAACAGCTGCAGCACACACCACTGTCACTACCCAAATCTCTCCCATCCATCGGTAAAAGAACACCATAACATGCTCGGTATCCGGCAAACACTCCCCTAACCGCACGCTCCCGTCCGACTTGCCAGTAACTTACGGCCATTAGAACCGGTTACCATACTCGAGTTACCCGTGGGAAGCTGCGGGAATGGACTTGGAAAGGGTGTAAAAGGACCAAGGAGTTAAACAAAAAAAAACGAGAGGAAATGGAAGGGGTGGGAGGGGGTGGATGAGACGAGATGGGAATACGGGGAGGGGGAGTGGTTAATTGGGGACGTTAATGTGGAAAAGGGGGGAAGGGTGGGAGGGGAAGGATGACGAGTAGGGGGGTGGAACAGATTTGAGTTTTATTAAAATTGCAGACCTCTGTTAGTGAATGAATTTGTCAGTTTTCTGGAGACTGTAGTGTGAGGGAGGATTGAGAGAGAGGAATGAGGGGAAACTTGGCGAGGTGTGAGGGGTGAGGTGGAATACAAGACCTGGCCACTAGTCACGGAAAGAATAAAAGCCTGTGTGTGTGTGTGTGTACTCACCTAGTTGTGTCTGCAGGATCGAGCATTGACTCTTGGATCAGGATTGACTCTTGGATGTGTGTGTGTGTGTTTAAAATTTGTATCTGCAGAATCGAGCTACTAGCTCTTGAACCCCCGAGCGGGCCTCAAGAGCCAGAGCTCAACCCCCGAGCTAGCCCTGTCCCTCAGTTTCTGGGCGCGAGTGCTTTCTACATCCCTGTGGCTCCTCCAGGACTCTAGTTACTACTGTCCACCTGTATCCCCTGCCTGTAGGCCATGTCAAATCAGTCAGGTTGTGATGATTTTGTAGGCTTGTGGGTTGCAGCAGCAAGCCCCCCTATCCCCCCAAGGCAAACACACACACACACACACACACACACACACACACACACACACACACACACACACACACACACACAGGTAGGGGGGGGGTCTGGTAGCTGAGCGGACAACGCGTAGCGCTCGTAATTCTGTGGCCCGGGTTCGATTCCGGGACCAGGCAGAAACAAATGGTCAAAGTTTCTTTCACCCCATAATACACCTGTTACCTAGCAGTAAATAGGTACCTGGGAGTTAGACAATTCTTATGGAGCTGCTCTGTGTGTGTGTGTGTGTGTGTGTGTGTGTGTGTGTGGAAAAAAATTTAGTAGTTATAGTTGAGAGGCGGGCCGAAAGAGCAGAGCTCAACCCCCGCAAGCACAACTAGGTGAATACGGTGAAGGCTGACTCCATACACAGTTTCAAATGTAGATACGATAAAGCTCGAGAAGCTCAGGAATCTGTACACCAATAGACTGACGGTTGAGAAGCGGGACCAAAGAGCCGAAGCTTAACCTCCCCCCCCCCCCCCGCAAGAACAACTAGGTGAGTACACACACACACACTTCCTACCTGGGTCTCCCTAGAACAACACGGAAGCCTTAGGACCAGCCACAAGGGGAAGGAACACCCAAGAAACAACTATTTATGTTCTCCCTCGGGTTTCACAAGAACTACCGCGCGAAGACCCCCGCTCCGACCTCTCACGTTTCCCCCAATTTTTGCGGTGAGAGCGCCGACGAGCCCGCAGTTAAAAGACGGGATGTAGTGTCAGATACAAACAAGCCAAGGAGCTTCCCCCCCACCCCCACCCCCCCCCCCCAAAAAAAAACGACCATTCGAGTGATCTTTACCAATGCCCCGAGGATTATTGGCGGATACTGGGAGGTGTTGGACAGAGGCGGCTCCCGAAGACACACACACACAGAACGATAACAGCGAACAGTGCTAAAACTGTAACCCACAGCGATGACGGCCTTATGCGACGACAACGACCAAGCAGACAACCTCGACACAAAGACGACCTCGAGGACGCATCCTGGCGTGCCCCCCCCCCCCTCCCCCCCGAGCTGGAGTCGGGTTGCGGTCGCCGCCGGGGATTGAAAAGTATGTGTTAACGACCAGTGTTTAAGAGATTTTTTTTGGTCTTAAACAGAAGAGCATCGATTACCTTCCTCCTCAAGAAGTATTTGAAGAGTACCGAGATCATCCTGATAACCCAGAACAGCTGAAGAGCTCCCTGCCTCCCAGCGTGACGGAAACCTGGTGAACAAATCCACAAGGGCCGTGACGAGGTTTCGAACCTAGTTTGTGCCTCAGAGAGGCTGCGGGATCCAGTAAGTTCAGTAGAACTTCGGTTTCAGCTCTTTTACCCTGTCGTAGCTCAGTCGATTAAGGCAGTGTCTGGGATGCTCCCGGACGCGTGTTCGAATCCTCGTCACGGCCCTTGTGGATTTGTTCACTTGATGCATCACGTTAGTGTGATTTCTGTGTTTTTTTTGTGGGTATTTTGTAACGCTGAAGATAAGAGAGATAATTGTAATCAATGGCTGTCTAGAGAAAGTCCCACTGTAACTAGGAGCACTTGAGATAATACTAAAAATGGGGACCTCAATAAATTGCCTGCGGCCATATGTATGAAAATTTGGGAGGATTGTGCTCTTAAAAAAATAGGGTTTTCAAGAACACTTCTCCAAGTAAGATACTAAGGGGGTAGTGGATTAGTGAAGGGTTATTTATGGGAGTTGGATGTAAAGAGACACTTACGTCTTGGTTGCCATACTCTCCAATACTAACTCAAGTCATACGGTAGCCTGACAAGAAATTAAATCTTTAAATAACTAAAATGATAAATTTCACGGTAACCAGGAGTCTTTTTAGATAGAGAATAATGTTTTAGGACATGAAAAGATGAATAATTTATTCTTTCTAAATCTGTCGGGATTTTTTTTCGAACTTCTCGACAAGAATGACATTGTTACAGAATTAGATTTTAAATATATTTTAATAATCTGTTTAAGATTAGTTTCTGGAGCATGGCTCACCGGCTTGTCTTAATCTCCGGACACTCGCACTGTTGACACAGATGCCGACGGTCAACACGGTTTGTGTGTGTAACAAAAAAAAAAATTCAGCCAGTGATAGCCAATCGTAACCCTTAAAAAATGTATATATATATATATATATATATATATATATATATATATATATATATTATATATATATTATATATATATATATAATATATATATATATATATATATATATATATATATATAATATATATATATATATATATATATATATATATATATATATATATATATATATATATATATATATATATATATATATAATAAATCACTAAGAACTCTTTGACCCGGCCAGGATTCGAACCCATGCCGTCCAGGATCACCCCTAAACGTACACAGTACCGTGACCACCGCACCAATGATCGTCTATAAGGACTGTACCCAAATGGATCCATGAGTGTCGTCGGGGGTTGATCAGTCAGGGAGCTTAGTTAATAAGCGCCAAGACTGACCAATCCTTATAGACGATCATTGGTGCGGTGGTCACGGTACTGTGTACGTTTAGGGGTGATCCTGGACGGGTCAAAGAGTTCTTAGTGATATATGGCTTGCGCTTTCATGCAGCTTTCTCACATATATAATATATATATATATATATAATATAAAGAGAAGGGAGTACCACCTCTGGCTGGAAGAAGGGGGTCCCTTAGCCTCGGAGGAAACCACACATAACACATTAGAGAGAATATTTAAGTCTCCTCCAATACAGTTTCTGTGCGCTTTTCTCCTACTACCCCCTTCCTTTTGTATTTTTTTTTTTTTTTTTTTTTTGCTTTATCGTGTGTTTAAAGGTTACAAGCTAAACATTGGTTGATACAATGAGTGTTTAAAAGTTATGGATCTCTTGAAGCTCCTCCGCTTCCTGACAGAAATCGAGAATGCAGCAGGCGTTTCCCCTTTGGATCGACACACTGAGGCGCTGAAACATGACAACCCTTGGGTCTCTGGTGACGTCAATGAGCTTGGAGCCCAATTCCTTGAGAAACCCCAAGACACTCTTACCCCAGGGGCCATACGTCTCAGACGCTATGGGAACAAAGGTGTATTGATCTTTCCAATCGCCTGTATTTGACCGATTTTGCCATTTCCCTGTGGTTGGCCGCCCCACCTGCTTGATCAGCACCGAAGTGTACGTAGGTGTCAGCCAGGGTGGATACACATGTGTAGTCCCACGCCAACTGTTTGCCCGGTTTCCAGGAGTATGTGGTGATGCCATCAGGGCGAAGTGCGGGGTCATTCGGGTGTTGGTCCCCAAGGATGCGAGGTTCTCTCTCCGCTGGGCACTGAGCTAAGACGAGGCTTCTCTTGATGATGTCATTGACCTCGTTGTGTCTTGCATGCAAGCCCTTTGTGCTTCCGCAATGCAACCCATGCAGTCCATATTAGTCTGCTTCCACCCTGTTGCAAATACACTTTTATTCAGTGTGAATTGGGGCACCAAGGCGGAGGGCCACTGCTACACGAAGGGATTCTGGATTTAGACACGTGCCCATTGCCGACATGGGTACTGCCAGGAGGAAGTCTCCTGCATGGGGAGCATTCACTGCTCTGAGGCGAGCTGTCTCCTTGTCTGATATTGCGGCGCTGAGCATGGCATCAGCTATTTTTTCTACTAGTGGGTGGTCCCAGCTTGACTTTTGTTGTTGTTGTTGTTGGTTCTATAATGGGTGCTGGGGCTGCAAGAACGTTCCACTGATTTGAACATTCAGTGAAAGCAGGATCGTGTATTTCTGCTGAATCACTCAGGGGTTCAGGTAGGATATCTCTTACGAGGTCGAGCGATGCATGGGAGGTGAAAAGGAAGGCCGGTAGAGCAATCTGGGAGGCTGTGCGGACACCAAGGCCACCGAGTCTTACAGGGAGGGTTGCTTGCTCCCACTGAGAGTCGTCCAATGGCAGGTTCAGGACTTTCACCAACATGGACCTCAGAAGGGTGCCCCACACATTTAATTTAGGGCTGCTGTAGGATAGAGAACACCTCAGAAAGTAAGTCAACTTAGGGAGAGATAGGCTTCTTGTGAGGAGGAAGAGAGCATCATGGGCATCGATCTTGTCAATCCTGTCCAGCATTCTCCTTAGATCAGTGATTTTACATTTACATTTATCAGTGATAGATACAATTTACACCTTCTACCAGGGAATCTTTGAAAAAAAATATCAGCTTGAAAGCAATTTCAACTGAGAAATTGTCTTCTTAATTATAGAGAAAATGCAAGTCATCTACCACTTTTCTTGGGAGTGAAGAGTATATTCGTGCCTGTCTGTCTATCGTAAAATGTTTATGCCCGTGATGTGATATTCCTGTTAAATTCTCCCTTCCCCTTTAAAATATTACGTTAAATTCCATTATCAGAAATCTTGTAAATTAATTATCGCCCTTATTTAACTACCACGATCATATAAATGCATTTACGTCTTTGAAACTACCTATCTTTAACGTAAATTCGCTTAGGTCGTCTATTTAACTACCGAGTATCGTATAAGCGCATTTATTGCATCTATGTAACTGCATATCTTAATGTAAATACAATTGCGACGTCTGTGTATCTGCGTATCTTAATGTAAAAATATTTACGTCTATTTAACTACAATGAACAAAATAAACGTATTTAACACCGCTATAATGCATCGTACATAGAGCACTTCCCATGTCCATTTCTTTGGGTTGTTTTGTTGTTGTTGTTGTTAAAGATTTAGCTACACAGAACGAAGTGTCCATGTAGCACGGGCTATGGTGAGCCCGTATTTTTTTTTGGGGGGGGGAGGGATGGGAAGGGAACTATCATGGGGAAAGCGCCAAGTCATTACGACTATATGGCTCTTGAAAGGGATCAGGATAAGGATCTTAAATTTTGTTGTCGAGTCCGACTAATCCTGCGCCAGATTTCCTGACTTAGCGGCAACTTCACAGTCATATGCAAGCGTTACCTACAGTAAGCACATTTTGGACACTTCGCTAAGATTTCCGGCAGTATATCATTATGAATGCTGGGATCAGGGTGTGTTACCTGGTGATTAAACTACCGAATACAACCACCACTATTACCGCAACGAACAATACTGCCACTACCACCACTAGAGCGACCACAACTACCACCACCATCACCACAACCACCGCCCCGGTCTCCAACACGCCGCCCACCGAACAATTCCAGCTATTTTGTGGTCGTCCGCGATAAGGGGCGTGAGGAAGAAACCAATATGATTCTATTTTGATTACAACTGTCAATGCTATTAATGAAATGACTCTCCATATTCAAGGCACATTCGCCTCTTCTGCTGTTTTGATGCATCGTGCCACGTTTAAAGGTGAGGTTCCGTGTTCCTGCGTTTGTGTCGCGTTCCGGTGTTCCCCTTTTTTGGGGGGTAGAAAACGTTATCATTGCACGTGTCATGGTGAGCGTTTGGTAGAAACCCTGTGTTCATGTGGCGTTTTCAGGGGTTTGTTTGGGGGGGAAACGTCAGCATTGCATACTCTGAGGCTCGCGCGTTCGGAAACATTTTTAATGCTGCGTGTTCCAGAACGAGAGAAGGGAAGGGAACTATCAGGAGGAAGCGCCAAGTCATTACGACTACATAGCACTGGGAAGAGGCCAGGATAAGGATTTGGGATGGGACGGGGGGGGGGGGGGAAGGAATGGTGCCCAACCACTTGGACGGTCGGGGATTGAACGCCGACCTGCATTAAGCGAGACCGTCGCTCCACCGTCCAGCCCAAGTGGTTGGTCCAGAACGAGGAGAGATAGATGCTGGAAATCGAACGCAAAGACACAAGGCAGGGAATAGAACTAGGCGAGCAAGTGGAAATTGAAAGCTCAAAGCTGGGTAACACAGAAATCTCAATAGCGTGATGCATCAAATGAACAAATCCCAATCCAGCGTCTGGGATGCTCTCGGACGTAGGTTCGAATCCTCGTCACGGCCCTTGTTGATTTGCTTAGCTGGGGTAAATTAGTGTTTATTGTTTCGCTAACAGTGTAGTGAGCAGTTAGGTTATATAGTTCTAGTGAATTCAAAGGCGTCGCCATTGTTACTCTTGGATAATGGGCAAATTGGATAAGGGTTATTGGTACAAATAGTAGCGGGTTTGAGACTCGATCTCTGACCAATGAAAGAAAACTGTTGTTGAACAAATCTAAAGGTCCGTGACGAGGATTCGAACCTACGTCCGGGAGCATCCCAGATGCTGCCTTAATCGACTGAGCTACGACATGGTCAACATAGGTTCGAATCCTCGTCACGGCTCTTGTGAATTTGTTCATTTGATGCATTACGCTATTGTGATTTCTGTGTGTAAAACTGTTGTTTTCAGATTAAAATTAAGTCATCGTCAGTAACTGCCGCGTTATCATGTTCTCACCGCACAGAATCTCGCTAATTGAAGCCGAGTTGTCTAACTATAATTCGCCGCTTTTCTATAAATTAAATTAAATATCCTGAAGGAATGGACTTGAGAATGGTCCAGGACGGACCGAAACGTCGTCGTCCCGTCACCTTCTAGTGCGTGGTCTGGTCAGAATATCCTGAAGCTTTCCTGTCTGCTGTTCCTGGCTATACTTAATATAAAGTCAAACCAAGCCGCTGACATCTTTTAAAGTCATACTGGTACCTATTGGGACAGGTGGCGGTGGTGTGACTTCAGCCACCTGACGGTAGGTGTTATAGAGAACATATTGGGTATCTTCTTCTTGAGGTTATCTTGAGATGATTTCGGGGCTTTAGTGTCCCCTGGTCCGGTCCTCGACCAGGCCTCCACCACCAGGAAGCAGCCCGTGACAGCTGACTAACTCCCAGGTACCTATTTACTGCTAGGTAACAGGGGGGGCATCGGGGTAAAAGAAACTCTGCAAATTGTTTCTCGTCGGCGCCCGGGATCGAACCCGGGACCACAGGATCACGCGTCCAGTGTTCTATCCGCTCAGCCACCGGCTCCCGTAATCCATAAGGGATCTGCAAATCGTGAAAGGGTTAAGAACCCCTTTCTCAAAGTTAATGAGTGACCTTCCGGACGCAGCCCACACCAATTGTCCTATTCCTTGCTAACTATTTACTTCTAGGTGAAAAGACACTTCAGGTGAAAAGAAATATAAAAGGGTGATAACCGACTTGGCTTTCACTATCAGCAGCGCAATGGAGATAAATGTATGTAGTAGACATAATAGAGAAAAAAATAAATGGGTTAGAAAGGCGGGGTCCAAGAGCTTAATAGCTCGATTTTGCAGACACAAATAGTAAAAATACACACAACAAAATACACACACACGCACGCATTTAATGTCAAAAACTAATACATCACACAGCAGCATATGCCAATCTGGTCAAGGTTAGTAATTCTTACTATCTTAATATTATTTCCTTAGAATAATAAGTCAACAATCTGTAGAATGCTACAGCTGTCAGCTAACACGAGGCAGCTCCCGATTTATAACTCTGCCAGTCATTCATATTCACGTCTTACCTACGCTTGAAATAGGCCAGCGATTCTTAGATTTATTATATCAGTAATAATAATTGTAATTGTACTCTGATACGTGTTGACACAATTAACACATTAATTAATTAACCTCGTCTTTATTTTCTTATTTATTCCTCTTTCAATAATTGGCACACTTCAGTAATGGCCGCCATTGATCTTCGCTTTTCTATAGAATGTTAAAAAGCTTTCTTAATATGCAGGCGATGAGTCACAATAACGTGGCTAAGGTAAGTTGACCAGACCACACACTAGAATGTGAAGGGACGACGACGTTTCGGTCCGTCCTGGACCATTCTCAAGTCGATCGAAACGTCGTCGTCCCTTCACCTTCTAGTGTGTGGTCTGGTGAAATCAGCTTTCTTAATATCTTCATAAGTGAAGTTTATAATTTCTGGGATAAAATGTCATCCTTCGTGTTTACTACAGAATTTATGTCCCTGTTTTAGTCTGGTGTCCCGGACTGAAGTGCTTCATCTAAATGGGACATAATAAAGGGAAGATAACAACAAGACTTCTAATGTAATCCTCAATATTAACACATTTTGACACCTAGGATACTATTTGTCTTATTTCGAACATTTATACATTCATTTTTTACCTTGATGGTTTTCAGTAGTCTGATTATGAAGGTTACAGTGGCCTGATGGTTACAGTGGCCTGATGGTTACAGTGGCCTGATGGTTACAGTGGCCTGATGGTTACAGTGGCCTGATGGTTACAGTGGCCTGATGGTTACAGTGACCTGATGGTTACAGTAGCCTGATGGTTGCAGTGGCCTGATGGTTACAGTAGCTGGATGCGTTAAAGAGTAGAAGGAAAACAGAATGAATTAGACGAGGAGGGTTGAAGAAACCAAGTTTTCTCACAAATTTAGTTGTAGCTATGATAGATGTGTTGGACCACCTGAACCTTATAATCATCCCCCCCCCCACCCCCCCCCCCACCCCCACACACTCGCAGGTGGAGGCAGAGACGCCATACACAGTTTCAAGTGTAGATATGATAGACCTCAATAGGCTCGGGAACCTGTACACCTGTTGATTGACGGTTGAGAGGCGGGACCAAAGAGCCGAAGCAAGTACAACTAGGCGAGTATAGCTAGGTGAGTACACAGTCAGTGCCAAGAATAAGCCCCTCGCGTGCTTCAACGACCCGCCTCCCCCTTAGACAGACAAACACGTACCAGACACTGACTAACGACCCTAGTGAAGGGAGTGACCATCAATGCATCTTCACACGAGGTGATGGAAAGGAAGGAAGGAAGGTGGATAGGAGGGAAAGGGGCGGTGGGATGGCGCGTCGTGTATGAAGTCAGTTTAGTTTACTTCATTTATTATGCACCCCATACCCATCCTGTGGGTGGTAGTGGAAAGGGTTAGAGGCACATAATGGGCTCAGGGACTGAACCCCACAATTCATTTAGCTAAGCAAGTTACAATCTTGATGAGCTAGTTACAAAATTCAATACAAGTCGTCACATCTACAATGGGTTCGAGATCGACCTCAAGTACAGGTTCTAAATTAAGCAACTGACATATGTGGAGAGCTAGTGTCAAAATTTGTATGTTTGTCAAGGTCAGTCAAGGATAAGTTAGAAAGTCCATACGGACGAGATCAATGGAGCCATTAGGAAGAGGGGGAGTTTGGGGGTGGATTTGAAGAGAAGAGGGGCGAGGAAGAGCAGGAGGAGGTGACAATCTTGGGGGAAAAGAGTAAAACAAAGGGAAAATGTAGCTCAAGGAAGAGGAGGAAGATGATGATAATTATGTAATGAGAGTAGTAGAGAGCCATGGGTGGAAGTGATGCTGGGATGGGGGAGGGGGACCTGGCAGCCGTGAAGGAGGAGGAGGAAGGAGGGGGGTGGATGGGGTGCTTGGGGGGGGGCAGTAATGGGGTCCGTACACCCACAAATCGTGTCAGCAGGGCGGACAGCCAGCCAGCCAGCCAGCTAGCCTGCTATCATACCTCATACGAGATTCCCCATTACCAAACTTTTGTCCCTCCGCCTGTCTCTCTCCGTCATCTTTACTCCCCGCCCCACCTCCCTTAAAGAAAAATAAAGTAAGGTGTGTAGGAATGGCAGGGACTCGGGAGGGCGTGATCAGCTGCAGTGGCTGATCACACCCGAGTGATACATGGAGACCCCCACGCCCACGCCCACGCCCACGACCGTCAATATAAACATGCCTACGTCGCACCACGCCTTTAGTGTCCCCCCCCCCCCCCCGCACCTTTTCCCCCCTCCCCTACCAGCGTATGTCTCATCCTCCCTCCCGTGTTGGACTCCCATATGAAAATGAAGGGTGAGGCTATTAATGAAAATAAGCTTCAGGAGCACATTCGTTACATGTTAATTACCTCATCTTCACATTAATAAGATCTCCTCGTGGTGCCTCAAAAAACTGTCTGTCTGTCTGTTGGCAAAGTTGACTCTATACTCGGCTAGAAATGATTTGTTCATCATATCTTAGGACCATCTCTCGAAGGGAGAAACTGCACCATTTCTCTAGGGAAAACGGCCTAGCAAATCCATTATTCATCACAATAAACTGTGTAAAAAAAAAATCACGTTTCGACATATAGGATAAGAAGTACACAATCTAGGGCTGTCAATCACCCTTAATTGGATATTAAGTAATATCGGCATAGATGGTAATGAAAAGGCAGACTCACTAGCCGAAACTGCCACTGCTCTACCTGTTGTACAGGTAAACATACCTAGAAGTTTCTCACATATTAAGGAGCAAATCAAGAAGAAAATACTCCAAACTATCAAAAGTCGCCACAGAGGCAAAGTAGCGGAAGGAAGATCCACTGCGATATAGTACGAACAAGCCACTGGGTACTACTCTTTCAAGCCTGGCAAAAAGATATCCAGAGATATTGCAGCAGCCATACACAGACTCAGACTTGGCTAAAAGTGATGCTGGGAGGTAATAAACCCAATAGTTAGTGTTATATCTGTGGAACTGATGCAGCAGTGCCACTATTGCCTTACTTAATGGAATGTGAAGCACCTGAAGCCTTGCGCATCAAACTGGACATTCAGTTAACAAGAGCAGCTGCTTTAATTGCAAAATCCACAGCGACTTCAATGGTTAGAAAAGCAGTTGAAGAATGGGACACACCAGTGAACGCATCTATATCCGCCACCAAGATCGGTCGGAGCCGCCGAGCGGACAGCACATTGGACTTGTGATCCTGTGGTCCTGGGTTCGATCCCAGGCGCCGGCGAGAAACAATGGGCAGAGTTTCTTTCACCCTATGCCCCTGTTACCTAGCAGTAAATTAGGTACCTAGGTGTTAGTCAGCTGTCATGGGCTACTTCCTGGGGGTGGAGGCCTGGTCGAGGACCGGGCCGCGGGGACACTAAAGCCCCGAAATCATCTCAAGATAACCTCAAGATAAGAAGATAATGGTATTAACACAAAAGACTAAAATCAATGCAAAAAAGGAAGGAAACTCAACCTCCATTTAAAACATTGACCCAAATACCATAGTAACAAGATTATCGTGAATATTCGAACTCAATTACGGGCTCACCATATCCCGTGCTACATTAGACATTTTATTTCCAAGAAGCTAAATCTAAAACAACAACAACGGTATATTGTTAATGATATTAATTTATCGCTTACGCTGTATCCACATTTTATTTCTAGTAGACAAGAATAATATGCAAGGAAATTTTAAGTTGTGTTGCCTAAACTCACAGCCAACTCTGTCCCTCCACTGTGAAATATACTGATTATCTTCTCATATCCTGTCAAAAATGATCACAAAATATCACTATGATAACTTTGCTCCAGTGTGAGACATTAACTTTGTTACACATAACAGCAGTGTCTAACTATTACAAGCAGTGTCATTACGAGCAAATGCAGGTGTACACAGATGTTGCGAGACTATCAGACAACCCTCGCTAGGGTCTCGTTAAGGTCTTCTATGCTCTCTCTCTCTCTAATCCTTTGGCGTTACCGCTCCCTCCGTGAGTACTGGGCGATCAGGAGACTAATAGGCCGGCACAATCCAATCTAATCCACCCACCTTTCAAAATAAGACAAGATTCCCTCTAGAACAAACGAGCCTTTAGAGGCCTACTTGGATGGGACACAATCGCCCTTTACCTGGTTGATGGGGTTCTGGGAGTTCTTTTACTCCCCAAGCCCGGCCCGAGGCCAGGCTTGACTTGTGAGAGTTTGGTCCACCAGGCTGTTGCTTGGAGCGGCCCGCAGGCCCACATACCCACCACAGCCCGGTTGGTCCGGCACTCCTTGGAGGAATAAATCTAGTTTCCAATCTTAGAAATTAACCAACCACCAACACCCGTTTCAAGAGGAGAAACGACAATCACCTAGTGTGCCTCTTTCCCGCGGGGCATCTACCCACGTGGAATTATCTTCTCTCTCGATGCTCTGTCTCCAAGGAGGAGGAGAGCAGCGGCGCGTGGAGGTGGAGGCTTAGCCAGAGGAAGAGATTTAAGGGGGAACCCGCGGTTAAGCAACAGCGATAAACAAGAGGGAGGGAGAGGAACAGGCCACGGGTATACAATAGATCCCGGAACTGTGGGAGAGGGATGAGGCAGGAAGGGAAGTGTGGGTATGTGGGTATATGCGTGGGTGAGGCAATAGGAGACGAAGAGGAATGTAGGTGAATGAGAGAAGGGGGAAAAGGGGGACGCCGAAGAGAGTTATGGATGAGTGTGAGTGAGTTATGAGAAAGTGTGTGGGAGGTGGATGGGGATAGGGGGGTTGTAAAGGGGAAAGATAGATATCTTAAGACGTACTGAAGATGAAGATAGGAGCATCTTCTCATCAATTCGTTCTTCCTGGATTAAAACAGGTCAGCCAAGAAGGATGAATGTATGGGATTAGGGTGTGGATAGTGCTGCTGCTGTGGTGGACGAGGATGGAGGTGGATGACGGTGTGCATGGACATGAATGTGGTGGATGAAAATGAATGAGATGAATCACGATGGATAGAGACGTATTTTCCGGATAGGGTGAACATAAATGAATATGATGAATAGCGATATGGATGACGGGTGACATATGAGGGGTGAGGATGGTGACACAAAGGATTTCTTTTTTTTACATAAAGGATTGGATGAAACGAACATGATGAATGAGGAGATGGATGACGATAAAGACAGGAATAATCGATTAATTAGCTAATCAATAATTTTAACGTATCGCGGAGGTTAAATTGGCACCAAGAAATTAAATCAAATGAAACAAATATACAATAAAATATTAGAAACTAAAATTCACAGGAAGAAAAACCTTTTAGATAATCAAGATAAACTGTTGACGACCTGGATGAGGGGGTGGTGGATGTGGATGAGGGGGGGTGGTGGATGTGGATGAGGGGGGGTGGTGGATGTGGATGAGGGGGGGTGGTGGATGTGGATGAGGAAGGTGGTGGATGTGGATGAGGAAGGTGGTGGATGTGGATGACGAAGGTGGTGGATGTGGATGACGAAGGTGGTGGATGTAGATGAGGGGGTGGTGGATGTGGATGATGTGGTGGTAGATGTGGATGAGAGAGGGTGGTGGATGTGGATGAGGGGGGATGGTGGATGTGGATGAGGGGGTGGTGGGGATGCTCTGCTGTTAAGGATTGAATAAATGAACAGTAAACACGAATGTGTGTGAGAACCAAAGCAGTTACCGGAAGGGGGAGGGTTTAAGAGGTGAGGGGGAGAAGGTGAGGGGGAGAAGGTGAGGGGGAGAAGGTGAGGGGGAGAAGGTGAGGGGGAGAAGGTGAGGGGGAGAAGGTGAGGGGGGAGAGTATTACGACAACTAACTAGTTGGGGAGGTAAAACCAATCAGCGAGGCTTTATTCCCCCCCCCCCCCCTTTCCCCATTTTACACACACACACCACTCACTCACTCACTCACTCACTCACTCACTCACTCACTCACTCACTCACACATACCACCTACAAAATTCTCAGGGGTTTTGACAGAGTGGACAAAGACAATCTTTAGCACGGGAGGAACACGAACAAGGGGACTCAGGTGGAAGCCGAGTGCCCAAATGAGCCACAGAGACATTAGAAAGAACTTTTTCAGTGTCAGAGTAGTTAACAGATGGAACACATTAGGCAGTAATGTGGTGGAGGCTGACTCCATACACAGTTTCAAATGTAGATATGACAGAGCCCAGTAGCCTCAGTACACCAGTTGATTGACGGTTGAGAGGCGGGACTAAAGAGCTAAATCTCAACTCCCGCAAGCCAAACTAGGTGAGTATAGGTTCTCGCAGCCCAGCGGATCGGGTTCGATTTCCAGTCTAGGCAGAAAAGAAAGGGCAGTTTCTTTCACCTGATACCGCTGTTCACCTATCAGTAACTAGTTATCTGGGAGTTACAGCCACTACGGGCTGCTTCCTGCGGGATGAGACAGAGACAGAGAGATATTGAGAGAGAGAGAGATAGAGAGATAAATATGATATGGTCAGGAGACAATACATGGGACTACAACGGTTAGAAAGGCGGGGTCCAAGAGCTAACAGCTCGATCTTTCAGAAACAAGTAGTAAATACACACCAGGGCTAGAATTTAGTCCCAGATTTGAAGGGGGACTAAGTTACAGGAATATACTGAGAAAGCTGAACATTAAACACTGAACGAAAGACATTAAGCATACAGATTTTTTTTTTTTTTTTACACTGAAGGGCACAGGAGCCGATTTGCTTCCCATATCTAATCTGAATCCCTGTACCCTGTTCGTTATCCCCCAGAACATGACCCACCAAACTGTCTACCATGCCCCTAGTTCCTACTGAACAAGGCCGAACAGTTATTTCAGTGCCAAATCGAGCCTCGTCTGGGAGGAGTGAGGTTAGCCTGCTTCCCCTACCAAAATAGGGAATTACTAAGCCAGTATAGCAAAATAGGAATGGAAATTATAAAGTGGGCATCTCCATCTGCTGTTTTAAAAGCAGATTTGACAACAATTGGGTCGGCTTAGATGACCGACAGTTCGAAAGGCGAGTCCCAAGACCTGAAGCCCCCAGAATGTACAATAATACGTCGATTGTGACGTGTGTTTGAACACGTATTGAATGGGGAGAGAATAGGCTGAGCTGCCTTATCCCTTTGTGAGTATTTCGCAATAAACTTGGTTTCATTTCCAATGTCACGAAGCTAGATAAATTCTCACTCTACTCACTCACTCTACTCACTCACTCTACTCACTCACTCTACTCACTCACTCTACTCACTCACTCTACTCACTCACTCTACTCACTCTACTCACTCACTCTACTCACTCACTCTACTCACTCACTCTACTCACTCTACTCACTCTACTCACTCACTCTACTCACTCACTCTACTCACTCACTCTACTCACTCACTCTACTCACTCACTCTACTCACTCACTCTACTCACTCACTCTACTCACTCTACTCACTCACTCTACTCACTCTACTCACTCTACTCACTCACTCTACTCACTCACTCTACTCACTCTACTCACTCACTCTACTCACTCACTCTACTCACTCACTCTACTCACTCACTCTACTCACTCACTCTACTCACTCACTCTACTCACTCTACTCACTCACTCTACTCACTCACTCTACTCACTCACTCTACTCACTCACTCACTCACTCTACTCACTCTACTCACTCACTCACTCACTTTTGGAGGTTTTCTGTTTCTTGGTAAAAGTGAATGACCTATTACAAGAAGTGGAGTAATTCGTGAAGATGTTCTCGTATGTCGCATACCTGAAAGTGATCACGACTGAGAATCACTGTTGTCAACCCAGAGAAAGCCCGCGATAAATCAGAAATGGTCTGAGAAATGGTTAATTGAATTTAACTCGATCAAATGTAAGGTAATGCAATTTATGGACGGTGAGAGAGATCAAAAAGCCCGAACACAGCGAGGGAAGAAAATTGGATCCCAAAGTCGACAGAGGAAAGCGACCAAAGAATACATACACACACACTTCACCTTACTTCAGTGGCGTATGTACATAATATAACACATGGTTCGAGCCTTGGGCTGGGAGGATCAACTAGGCACCGAACCTAAAAAAAAGCAAGTAACATGAGAGAGATGCAAGATCATCCTCGGAAGAGATCGTCAGATCGTCCCTCAGATCAGAAAATTCTGATATACCAAATAACATTTCATTACAAGTCAAAATACCAAAACACGTGTCGAATTGTGAAAAGTGCTGGAATTTCCCTGCAGCCATATAAATTTACCCTAAAAGGCGCAGGTGGGGGGGACTGTAAGGGCGAGAATGAACAAATGGGGAGGGAAGAGAGAGAGAGAGAGAGAGGTAGAAGAGGTGGAAGGGAGAGGAAGAAAGGAAAGGAAAGTATGCGTTACATCTGTCATATAATTATCCCTGGACAGTATATCATCGTGTGGGCATTTGCTGTGGAGGTGGACACCATCCCTCGGAACGCGATGAATGGCGTGGGAACCCAGGTGGGAAGGCCACGAGGGATGGGGGAGGAAGGAAGAGGTGGGTGAGAGGGTGGGAGATGGAACGGATAGGGGAGGGGAGGTTGAGGGTGTGGGTGGAGGGAACGAGGGTATTGTAGGGGAGGTTATGTGGGTGGAGGAGGCGAAGGTGTGGGTGGAGGGAGCGAAGGTGTGGGTGGAGGGAGCGAAGGTGTGGGTGGTATGGGTGTGGGAGGTGGGCGGGGGAATATCAGTAAAGAAACCAGTAAAATAAATATGGGAAGTAAAGTTTGGTTGCAGGATGCGAAATGCAGTTTAGAAAACGTAGTTTTGAATACAAAAATGAATTAGAAGGAATATTAAAACTAGAAGTAGAAGGAGAACGTTGATACGATGAGACATGATTGTTGTAGCGAAGGGAGAATGGGTAGAATGGGTAGAGGGTGAAGTGACGAAGATGTAATATGGATACGAGACAAAAGATGGAAATGAGGATAATTGGAGGAGAGAGAAACGAGAGAAGCCAGAAAGGATTTGAATGTAGAGTTTGATAACGCAAGTAGATAATGAGGGTGTAGGAGAGTACGAGGCTATTTAATAAGGGAAAGGGGATGAGGGAGAGCAACAAGAGACGAGGATAAAGGGGAAAGAGAGATAATGGATAATAAAAGAAAAAGAATGAAGTGGAGTACTCGCCTACATACACTTGCAAGGTTGGGCGTCAGCTATTGAGCCCCGTCTGTCGATTGTTTACAATTGAATAGTTGACTAGTTTTTTTTTTACTGTAATAACGTTTAAAAGTGTGTGTCGAGTTCTCTTGATCAAGTTATCTAATTCATCCCATATATTTACGACTTTTTAGTTTAAACTCTTATAGACATTTATGTAAATTGTCTTCAGTTTACATCTATATTCCCCACATTATGCTGTTTCTCTCATTGAACACTTTGTCTACTTCGTAAATTTCCGTTAGAACCTTGTATGCCGCTAACATGTCTCCACTGTTCCTTCTTTTCTCCTGTTTTGAGAGTTTCAGTTCGCTAAATCTTTCTTTTAGAATTCAGTCACTGGCGCAGGGAAGACGCCAGGTTACATATCTTCAGGCCTTTTCTTTTATAATGGTGTTTGGTGTTTGTGTAAATTTCATGCTTGGGCTGCATACAGAAAATGGGTCTCACATAGGTTGCATATAAGATCTTCATAAGGTGGATGGGGGGGGGGAAGGGGTGTTGATGCCTGATCTGCACGCAGAAAATGGGTCTTGTAAACGTTGTGTAAAGCGTTCAGAAAGCTCCGGTCTCCAAGTTTCTTGAGTTCATCCGTCCTATGTCTATTTTAACGTAAACCAACGCCTTAGTGCTAAGTTCCCAAGGCTTTAAAATTTGGGCTTTTTCTTATAACCATATCTTTGGCTTTTCTAAGTTGGAAACCTGCCTCTCGCTTCAATCTGTGTGGTATCCCTAGTCTCTTCACTTCTGTTCCCATCATTATAACTTTACTAGACTTAAAACATGGGGGAAAATGTAGTCATTGTTCAGACTGGAGTGTATTTAGTTTATTTAGCAACGTATCACACTCCTCCTGGTCTGTTTCGTCAGCAGACATCGACTTGAAAGGGTTGTCAGCCTCCGTTTGGTCGCTGGCATATGTTAAGATCAGGTTGGGCCGTAGTACAGGCCCTTGCGGTACTCTGCTCATTGACTCTCCATAAACACATTATTATTATTAACATCTTTATTGACAAAATTAATTACAATTTTGCCTAATCTGAGGATTTCGATGAAGTCTTATTAAAGTGAGGATAATGCTGGTATTCACTGTCACGCAGGACAGAGGGTCATACACAAGACAATAGGTCTAAACTGTAGGCAGAAGTACATATATATATCATGGTTACAATCAATGTTTTAATGTATGGATATGTGAAAACAACTTTCTATTGTGCACTGCCACACAAGGGCAGGGATCCATGGATCTTGAGGTGCTTCCGGGGCTTAGCGTCCCCGCGGCCCGGTCGTCGACCACGCCTCCATAAACACACTAAAAGAATATAATGGAACGAAAAACTTCGAAGAAACAAATAAATACTTAATACGTTTTCTTAAGCAAAACAAAAAAAAATGCATCGATGTGAGAAGGGACATAATAATCCAAACAAAAATAATGATGATAATCTGCCTTGGCAAGATGATGAGACGAATACATCAGTCGCCGTGGCGCAGTGGTCACACATTCGCCCTAAGCTTCACGAGCGATTTGGCCTAGGTTCGTATCCTGGCCGGGGAGGATTGACTAGGCCCCCAATCCTTAAATGTAGCCTCTATGTTAAACGCTTTGGCGAGTCGTCTTGCGGAAGAAAAATTAGGATTAAGGGCCTGCATGAGAGGCTATGCATGCTAGAGGCTTTACAAGAATGTAAGAACTCTTGTATATATATACAAAATAAGAAACACTTTTCAAGAAGAAACTAGATTTATTCCTCCAAGGAGTGCCGGACCAACCGGGCTGTGGTGGGTATGTGGGCCTGCGGGCTGCTCCAAGCAACAGCCTAGTGGACCAAACTCTCACAAGTCAAGCCTGGCCTCGGGCCGGGCTTGGGGAGTAGAAGAACTCCCAGAACCCCATCAACCAGGTATCAACCAGGTATCAACTTGAATGGAAGATCGGAGCCTAGTCCTTCAGGCTGCCTCGTTTCCCTATGATCACCTTGTCTACTGATCATTAATGATAATTGATGTTGTGTACAGAATTAACTTCACAGGCCAGACGTTGCACAGAGTATAATAAATGTAAATTTGTATTGTTTGAATAATTTGTTCCCATAGTCCCCCAGGCCAACTAATTGTCCCCCAAGATTCACCCAGCAGCAGTTGTCAAACTCCCAGGTACCTCTTTACTGTCAGGTGAACAGCGGCATCAGGTGAAAGGAAACGCTGCCCCCCCCCCCCACCAACGTTTTTGTTTTGATGAGGGAATTGGACCTTACGGATCTGACGCGACTGTCTTCACCACTGCGCCACGACCTGTTGACTGTGGGGGGGGGGGGAAGGGAGGGAGGGAGCGGTGTGGGTGGATAAAAGACGGGTGTGGGGGGGTGGTTGGGTGGGGGTGGGGGATGAGTGGAGGGGAAGCTTTGCGAAAAGACCTTCCGACCTTTCCCCGCATTCTTCCCCTTTGACCCTACCGGAACAGGGCGCTCAGGTTGGTCGGTCGGTCGAGCTATTCCCCCTCCTTCCTCCCCCTTGTGTGGGCGGGTGGGGGGGGTGTGTTTCCCTCCACCCCCTCCCTCTCCACCCCCCCCCCCCCCACCGGCCGGTCCACGGGCAAAAACACGAAGGACAATGGTCACCTGAATGCGACGCGTATATGACACAGGCCGGAACAAGTTCTTGGGATTACGTTTTCCCACGACGCTGGGAGGGGGGGGGGGGTGTTGCCACACACTCTAGCCTCGTCCTTTCCATCTCTCTATCTCTTCCATTACAAATATTTCCTTTCCAGGAGATTTTTATTTTATCAAAACATTTCAATACTAAGTGTTTAATAATACATAATTTTTTCAAAGTACCCGGGTAAAATATCGTCATTATTTCGTCAAAATATGTGGCGGGATAGAGAGGTAATTTTTGCGAGGCGAGGCTAGGCAGGTCGGGGTAGGCGGCGGGGGGGGGGGGAGGCTTGCGTGGGTGACACAATGCCCGAGGTGCGACCGCCATAACAGTATTTCATACGTTAACGGGCAGAAGGATTTGATATGCCAGATAAACAGAATGCCCCGTTATGCCCCGGGTACTGATGGGCAGGGTAAGAGGGGGAGGGAGGGGGGGTGCGAGTGTTTTCAAATGTCACCCCCCCCCCTCACAGGCGTGTTCATTAACTGACCTTCTTCCATCTTGGAGTATATAGTTACTGAGCCTGGCATAGTTATTTGACTTGGCGGAGAGTAAACCCACTTAGCACAGGACAGGGAGAGGGAGAGACAGACTGACAGACCGAGAGACAGACAGAAAGAGAAACAGAAAGAGAGGCAGAAAGAGAGACAGGGACAGAGAGAGAGAGAGAGACGGTGACTTGAGGGAGGGTTGATATCGCAGTGAACCTGTCGCCAAACGCCCATATCAAACAAGTATCATCAGAAGATTGGCCATTTAAGGTCATTTATAATGTCAACAAGGTGGAGTCCTTCAGGACTTTGTGTATTTGTCAGGCGAATTCTTGAATATGCAGCACCAGTATGGAGACTTTATCTTGTGAAGTCACACGAAGCTCAAGAAAGTTCAAGGTATGCCACCAGACTGGCCCCAGACCTGAGAGGTATGACCTATGAGGAAAGACTTGGATGAGAGGTAAACTTCACGTCTCTGGAAGTGAAGAGATAGGGAAGATATGATTACCACATACAAAATGCTCAGTGGAATAGACAGGACAGACAAGGACAAGTAATCTAGCATTTGTATTAAATGAACAAGGGAACACAGATGAAAATTAAAGTATCCTAATTAATAATTCTTAGTTGGATGGTAAATGGGCTATTTCCATTCAGACTCGGGTGGGCAAAATTACTTCAGAGGCTTTATGGACGGTTTCCAGCTCAGGAACCATTGTTAAATTGCATATCCAAAATTCGACAAAATCGGACCACGGAAATGCCTCCAAAATTTCAGTAAAAAAAAATTATGGATTGGCAGTTTCCTACGAAATGCCAAAAAGAAAAATTATATATTTAAGCTTTGCGGAGAGACATGTTTTTTTCTTGACGAGTGAAATGGTGTAAATAAAATTATGCTTTTAAAAATAAACATGATCATTTATTACGTAATTATGAAGTCATAATTTTCACAGAATTTAAAAATCAAGAAAATATCAATAATTTAGGTTTGTGTTTATAGTTCAGGTCATTATATAAGCGGTACCTGGCCACAGACGCCCCCGAAGCGGTACCTGGGCCACAGACGCCCCAGAAGCGGTACCTGGGCCACAGACGCCCCAGAAGCGGTACCTGGGCCACAGACGTCCCAGAAGCGGTACCTGGCCACAGATGCCCCGAAGCGGTACCTGGCCACAGACGCCCCAGAAGCGGTACCTGGCCACAGACGCCCCAGAAGCGGTACCTGGGCCACAGACGCCCCAGAAGCGGTACCTGGCCCCAGACGCCCCAGAAGCGGTACCTGGGCCCCAGACGCCCCAGAAGCGGTACCTGGGCCCCAGACGCCCCAGAAGCGGTACCTGGCCACAGACGCCCCAGAAGCGGTACCTGGGCCACAGACGCCCCAGAAGCGGTACCTGGGCCACAGACGCCCCAGAAGCGGTACCTGGGCCACAGACGCCCCAGAAGCGGTACCTGGGCCACAGACGCCCCAGAAGCGGTACCTGGGCCACAGACGCCCCAGAAGCGGTACCTGGGCCACAGACGCCCCAGAAGCGGTACCTGGCGACAGACGCCCCAGAAGCGGTACCTGGCCACAGACGCCCCAGAAGCGGTACCTGGCCCCAGACGCCCCAGAAGATCTGTATTCTTAAAGGCGAAGTTTGCAGTCTGAAGCAGAATGAAAACACATAATATTAACCTCTCTCTTCCAAGGCTTTAAAATGAATAAAAAAAAAACATTGTCTGAAAATCAAATTTTAAGGGTAACTTAAACTTAAAATTTAAACCATAACAACATTAACAGTTTATATTTTAAGTGTACGTTCTCGCTTTATACTCCAAATAGTGTACGCAAATTATTAGGTTAGAAAATGGGGGGCGGATTAGGCAGGTGTGAATAAAAGTAGCAGTGTTGAAGGGGGTTATTGCAGATGTGCAAATTGGTTATGTAGAGAATAAAGACTGTGAAACAGAAATCTTGACATCGGTCCGTCCTGGACCATTCTCCTAGACAATCGACTTGAGAATGGTCCAGGACGGACCGAAACGTCGTCGTCCCTTCACCTTCTAGTGTGTGGTCTGATCAAGGTCTAACAGCTGGATATAGTACTGGAGAGTAGAAATAGCCGTAGCTACTGTGAGATGTATTTTATTGTCGCGATAAACGTACTTGAACTTGAAGTACTGATCTTGCCGATAAACGAGCAGGCAGGCAGGCAAGCAAGCAAGCAAGCAAGCAGTTTCATATGCAGTTAGGTGAGACAAGACAAATATAAAGCAAGCCTCGTGTATGTTCTCTGAGCCGCCGCCCCTAACACGCAGCAAAATACTCAGTAAGTACATCTACACCTCATCACCCACACCTCATCACCCACCCCTCATCACCCACCCCTCATCACCCACCCGTTGATGATCTGTGGGTGGGTGGAGGGGGGGCATGTACAGGTACAGTGTGGGGAGGGGAGGGCGCTTGAGGCGGTAACTATAATTAAAACTATTCTGACGTTTGAGTTCTATATTTAATCTGGTTTTTAAAGTTAAAGATGAAGGTGGCGTCCAGAACTACTTTTATTCAGTGCATTCCACTCGTGGACCCCCCGTACAGGGGTATACGAGTATTTCCTTACATTTCTTAGACTCGTTTCCTTGTCTAGTCTCGCCAACATCTTGTATGTTGTAATCATATCCCCCTCCTCTGTTACTATCCTCCTCCTAAGGTTGTAAGATTTAGTTTATAAACCTATCCTCATATCTCATCCCTCTTAGCTCTGGTACCAATTTTGTTGCTAACTTCTCTACTCTTTCAATTTCGATTTGATGGCTCACAAGGTGTGGATTCCATGCCGGTACTGCATATTCCATTACGGTACAGTGTGAGAGGCGGAGGGGATGGTGGTCGTGTAGGGAGGGGGAGGGGGGGTTGGGGGGTTTGAGGAGAGGGGGGGGTGATGGAAATGAGGTACCGGGGGGGCGGGAGGTGTGGGGTGTAGTGTGGCGGAGATGCATGATGGTGATGTGGGAGGTGTGGTGAAGATGTGGCGGCAGGTGTGGCTGTCTTTGGAGAAGTGAGAGAAGCTATGATAACAAGATAAGTATGCAGTAGCCTCAAGAAACAGCTTCTAGACCAATTGCCACATTAAATTCAACAATAAATATTATAGGCTGTATGGATTCCCTCAACTAAAAAAAAGAAAAGTTTACATTCCTGATTTTTATTTTATTATTATTTTTTTAATATCGAGGTTCTTGTATTACCAGAGATAAAGGCGTGTTTGTACACACCTTCAATGGTCAGAAAAATAATCGAACATTAATTTTTTCTCCCGAAAATGGAATCCTTATCCCTCCACCAACTTAATGAGCCACCCAGTGCCTCATTCTCTCTTCTTGACTGTCCCTGGCACTCTTTGGCATCAAGGAAGAGAGCCACTGAGGCTTTGAATTATTAATAGGTTTTCTCCTATTCCTTCTGGGCTTTCTTAATCTTATATGAAGCAATTGGCACTCCGTAGCTCTAATGCAGCGCGTCCTTACCATACACTTTCTGGATTGGGCGAACTTGGCACTCCCTGGCCCTCGCTGCCTTAACCCGGCATTATCCTTGACACTTCCTGGCACACCTTAAAAAGGTGGGCCCCCCTCTGGCAGTCACACCCACCTTGGCTCTCCCCCCCCCCCCTGGCACTCGCCAGCTCTCCCTGGCACCCTGGCTCTCCCTGGCACCCTGGCTCTCCCTGGCACCCGATGGCCCGTCACGAGACATGGCAGGTTTTTTGAGGACCTGAACTAGACGAGGTGATAACGTGCTTCCTGGGGTACAGGTGTCAGGCGAGCCAGCAGGAAAATGTTGAGGTTGTTGGCCGGCAGCAGGGGGTTGACAGGTGATGGTGGGGGGGGAGGGGTTGACAGGTGATGGTGGGGGGGGAGGGGTTGACAGGTGATGGTGGGGGGGGAGGGGTTGACAGGTGATGGTGGGGGGGGAGGGGTTGACAGGTGATGGTGGGGGGGGGAGGGGTTGACAGGTGATGGTGGGGGGTTGACAGGTGATGGTGGGAGGAGGGTGGGGGGGGGTTGACAGGTGATGGTGGGGGGGAGGGGGGAAGGGGTTGAGGTAGGGGTTAACAGGTGATGGTGGGGAGGAGGGGGGTTGAGGTGGAAGTTGACAGGTGATGGTGGGGGGAGGGGGGGGGTTGAGGTGGGCGTTGACAGGTGATGGTGGGGTGAGGGGGGGTTGAGGTGGGGGTTGACAAGTGATGGTGAGGGGAGGGGGGGTGACAGGTGATGGCGGGGGGAGGGGAGGTTGAGGTGGGGGTTGACAGGTGATGCTGGGGGGGGGGTTTGGGTGGGGGTTGACAGGTGATGGTGGGGGGAGGGGGGGTTGACAAGTGATGGTGGGGGAGGGGGGTTGATGGTGGGGGGAGGGGAAGGTTGAGGTGGGGGTTGATGGTAGGGGGGAGGGGGGGGTTGAGGTGGGGGTTGACAAGTGGTGGGGGGGGGTTGTGTGATGGAGTGGAGGAGTGTCTTGGGGGTTTGAGGAGTAATATAATGGCTTGAGGAGTGACTGAAAGCTAAATGATAAGGGGTTTAAGTAGTTATGGAGGTTGAGGAATGATGATAAGGAAGGGGAGGGGAGTTGAGGAGGGTGGTGGTCGAAAACAGCGTAATTGGCAAGGTTGGGAGTTTAGGAGTGAAAGTGTGGTTTAGGGAGACGAGTTAGGAGAGATAATTGATGGGGGTTGAAATAGAGGGTTATAGTGGAGATGAACATGAATGGTGTTATTGTGGTGGGTGCTGTAGTCTAGCCAAGGCAGTCGTCGGTGTGGAAGTGCTAATGGGCAGTAATGGGGACATAAACTATACAACCTCCATGTGTGTTGGGGGTTTTGTTTTGGCTATGTGGAGAGAGAGAGAGAGAGAGAGAGAGAGAGAGAAAATGGAGAACATTTTGAATTGCTATTGACAGTGAAAGCTCTCTCGGTAGTAATAGCAACATTACACCGACGATGGTGACTTTGATGTGCGCTGTGGTGCAGCAACATCAGTGTTGATGGTGACACAATTAGAGAGAGCACCAGCGTGCCGTGCAATATACGGCTCGCAGAGAACGAAGGTGACAATACCACACACGTAGAGGGAGAAGGGAAGAGAGTTATAGAAGGTAAGTATAAAAAGAGAAGTAGTGAAGTTAGTAGCCGTTAGTAGGGGCACACGTGCATCCCCCCCTCCATGAATGAAAGCCATTCGCACGTGTATATATAAACACAAGTATAAACACCGGTATCTCCTTCACCACAACAATATACGTCACCCACCGAGAGACAAGAGACGCTCGCGCTAGGTATATATTTAGTACTTACACCCTGTCAGCTCCCCCAATGTGTGTGTGTGTATGTGTGTGTGTGTGTATGTGTGTGTGTGTGTATGTGTGTGTGTGTGTATGTGTGTGTGTGTGTATGTGTGTGTGTGTGTGTGTGTGTGTGTGTGTGTGTGTGTGTGTGTGTGTGTGTGTGTGTGTGTGTGTATGTGTGTGTGTGTGTATGTGTGTGTGTGTGTATTTACCTAGGTGTATTCACCTAGTTGTGCTAGCGGGGGTTGAGCTCTGCTCTTGTGGCCCGCCTCTCAACTGTCAATCAATCAACCGTTACTTAATACTATTTCTCCCCCCCCCTCTCCCACACACACCCAGGAAGTAGCCCGTTACAGCTAACTATTTACTGCTAGGTAACGGTGGCATCAGGGTGAAAGAAACTCTGTCCATTTTGTTTCTTGCCATCACCGGGGATCGAACCTGGACCCTAGGATTACGAGTCCAGTGCGCTGTCTACTCAACTATCAGGCCCCTCCACACGCACGCATGTGCGTGTGGGCGCGCGCGTGTGTGCGTGCGTGCGTGTGAACGCTCAAAATATATTAGGTATTAGAAATAAAGATTTTATATATATTACTGGCGAAGCGCACGCACTCCATCAAATGTCTCTGTTCCCACATATCTAAATGCTTTATCAAATCTGCACTCAAATGTCTTCTTGCACAACCCCCCCCCCCCCTTTCCCCCCCATCCCCCCTTTCCCCCCCCCATCCCCCCTCTCCCCCGTCCCTAACACACGAGTTTTTCCCTACATGTGTAACATGTTTCCTGCTACGCCTGTGCCAGTGTGTGTGTCAAGTGATGCTGTGTCCACGTGAAAGATGCCTGCCCTCATCTCCCGTCTGAGCATCTTCACCTGGCAAACATTTAATTGTTATTTGTGGGAAGCTTCATCTCAGTGGCTCAAGCTATTCCTGTTGAGGTGGTGTGGTTTGCGTGCGTGTATTCTTGAGTGTGTGTGTGTGTGTGTGTGTGTGTGTGTGTGTGTGTGTGTGTGTGTGTGTGTGTGTGTGTGTGTGTGTGTGTGTGTTGGTGCTGCCCATAAACATAGGTTTCAGATCTGAACAAATCATAGCTTTTTATTCTGATGCTTTCAGGTCGTCGGGAGTCAATAATTTCTCTATCAGACCTGAGTGTTTGGAACAATACAGCCTTGCCAGCAGAGATGGGGATACCTAAGACTAATTCAACTTTATCCTTGTTACACGCTAATTAGGCTGCAGTGTATGTGTCATTATAATGGGTTATATTTTATCTTGCTGAATCTTCACGCAAACTCCTGCAAGCTTCGCCTCTACAACAGGAAGGTTGTAGAGGCGAAGGTTGTAGAAGGTTGCACGTCACAGGAGCCACGATACATGTTGTATTCACCAATTAGAGAAGAAATGGCACCTCCTCAACTCGGACCTGAGAATCGCAAGAGAATTTTGGCCATTTACGGTGGAGACGGTGGAGGAGTAATGGGTAGGGGTGGCCCCCCTGACAGCTCCCCGGCCAGATACACATCAGCTGTTGGCGGGGAGCGGCCGAGCACCCCTGAGGTCGGGGAGGGGGGAGGGGGGGAGGTGCCAGCAACAGAAGACGCGGGAACAACAAGAAGGAAGGAGAGGGCAGGTGTGAGGAAAGAGGAAATAGAGGACATCGGAGTTCGTCATTCCTTCTTTGCTAAATTTCACGCCCTTAAATTTAGTCATGTCGAAGATTTTATTTTTTGTTTGTTATGATGTTTAGGCTCATTTCCCCCCCCCCCATAGAATATATAGAAGTGCTGGGATAGAAGGACAGAGGGAAGGAACAGTGCCCAACCGCTTCGACCATCATGGAGTTCCGCCCCCCCCCCTCCTCTACCAGCCATATTATTAAGGCCGCCAAAATTTGTTTTACTGACCAATTAGAATGTGTAATTCAACGCGGCTGTTCCGCTACCAGCAGCAGCAGCCCACTTGTCAGTAAAAGACGCAGAAGCGCACCTGACAACAGCAGCAGCAGCAGCACAGCAGCAGCAGCATCTGTTATCAGCATCAGCAGCACAGCATCTGTCATCATCATGAACAGCAGCAGCAGCAGCACAGCATCTGTCATCATGAACAGCAGCAGCAGCAGCATCTGTCATTATGAACAGCAGCAGCAGCAGCATCTGTCATTATGAACAGCAGCAGCAGCAGCATCTGTCATTATGAACAGCAGCAGCAGCAGCATCTGTCATTATGAACAGCAGCAGCAGCAGCATCTGTCATTATGAACAGCAGCAGCAGCAGCATCTGTCATTATGAACAGCAGCAGCATCTGTCATTATGAACAGCAGCAGCACAACATCTGTCATCAGCAGCAGGAGCTAAGCTGACAGTAGCAGCAGCAGCACATCATCTGTCATCAGCAGCAGCACAGCATCTGTCATCAGCAGCAGCACAGCATCTGTCATCAGCAGCAGCACAGCATCTGTCATCAGCAGCAGCACAGCATCTGTCATCAGCAGCAGCACAGCATCTGTCATCATTAGCAGCACAGCATCTGTCATCAGCAGCAGCACAGCATCTGTCATCAGCAGCAGCACAGCATCTGTCATCATCATCATCAGCAGCAGCAGCAGCAGCACAGCATCTGTCATCATCATCATCAGCAGCAGCACAGCATCTGTCATCATCAGCAGCAGCAGGAGCGCAGCTGTCAGCAGCGGGCAGCAGTGACCGTGGCCCGCCAACACATCTCCGGAACTCAGACAGAAAGCGACTACATTCTGGGTTGATATCTGAGCCGCTCTTGGTAGTTAGTTATCTCTCGTGGAGTATTATATTGTTTTGTGGGGCGATGGTTGGGTAAGTGTGATAGTGTCACGCGTGTGTGCGCACGCGCCTGCAGAGTCGACCTCTAGCTCTTGGATCCCCGGCTTTGTAAGCGTCTAATGTGTTGTCCGCCCAATATTGTTTGTGATCAATACGTTTCAGGGGCTAGATTCACGAAGAAGTTACGCAAACACTTACGAACCTGCACATCTTTTCTCAATCTTTGGCGGCTTTGTTTATAATTATTAAACAGTTAATGAGCTCCGAAGCACCAGGAGGCTGTTTATAACAATAACAACAGTTGATTGGAAAGTTTTTATGCCTGTAAACTGTTTAATAAATTTAACCAAAGTCGTCAAAGATTCAGGAAAGATGTACACGTTCGTAAGTGCTTGCGTAACTGCTTCGTGAATCTGGCCCCAGAGCAGCAATGTGTACGTTTAAAACGTACTTCCACGATGCCAGGTTGAGGCTTGTTTATGTGTTTTAGTCTAATTTTTGTAAGTCTTTCAAGTACTTTGCATGGGGGGTCGTGCCATTGATGCATGGGGGGTCGTACCATTGATGTATGGGGGGTCGTGCCATTGATGCATGGGGGGTCGTGCCATTGATGCATGGGGGGTCGTGCCATTGATGCATGGGGGGTCGTGCCATTGATGCATGGGGGGTCGTGCCATTGATGCATGGGGGGTCGTGCCATTGATGCATGGGGGGTCGTGCCATTGATGCATGGGGGGTCGTGCCATTGATGTATGGGGGGTCGTGCCATTGATGCATGGGGGGTCGTGCCATTGATGCATGGGGGGTCGTGCCATTGATGCATGGGGGGTCGTGCCATTGATGCATGGGGGGTCGTGCCATTGATGCATGGGGGGTCGTGCCATTGATGCATGGGGGGTCGTGCCATTGATGCATGGGGGGTCGTGCCATTGATGCATGGGGGGTCGTGCCATTGATGCATGGGGGGTCGTGCCATTGATGCATGGGGGGTCGTGCCATTGATGCATGGGGGGTCGTGCCATTGATGCATGGGGGGTCGTGCCATTGATGCATGTGGGGTCGTGCCATTGATGCATGGGGGGTCGTGCCATTGATGCATGGGGGGTCGTGCCATTGATGCATGGGGGGTCGTGCCATTGATGCATGGGGGGTCGTGCCATTGATGCATGGGGGGTCGTGCCATTGATGCATGGGGGGTCGTGCCATTGATGCATGGGGGGTCGTGCCAATGATGCATGGGGGGTCGTGCCATTGATGCATGGGGGGTCGTGCCATTGATGCATGGGGGGTCGTGCCATTGATATTGGTATGCAATTCAGCGCCTCCATCGTGTCCAAGTTGTTGTTTAGTGGTACCATGTTGGCCGACTTCCAACTGCTAATTCTTCTCGAGGTTCAGGTCCTGAACCCATTATGTATGTGTGCCTCTGTAACCCATTTTCCAACACCGCTAATGGGATAGGTATGGGTTGCATAATGACTAAGACTCGACAGCTCATGTGATTCTATGCTAGCTCATTGAAGGTGGTATTCGGAAGCTAGGTTGAACAGCCTTTTCGTGTCGCCTGTACTGATCTATAGCTGTTTCGTTAATTCTGCTGTGACCAATGAAATTAAATGTTTCAAAACAGCCCAGTATAATAAAAAATTATGATCTTGAGGTTATCTTGAGATGATTTCGGGGCTTTAGTGTCCCCGCGGCCCGGTCCTCGACCAAGCCTCCACCCCCAGGAAGCAGCCCGTGACAGCTGATTAACACCCAGGTACCTATTTTACTGCTAGGTAACAGGGGCATTCAGGGTGAAAGAAACTTTGGCCATTTGTTTCTGCCTTGTGCGGGAATCGAACCCGCGCCACAGAATTACGAGTCCTGCGCGCTATCCACCAGGCTACGAGGCCCTTGTTGCTTTAAATCCCAGTAGGCTCGGGTGAATATCAATGCTGGTACTGGGAGGCGGTCATCCCTCACGTGTATGTAATGAGGCTCAAATATGATATCTAGACTGGTTCAAAATCTAAACCCTTTGTGTACTTATGGATCTATATTTACCCCTCGACCCCTTTTGAGCTCGAAGTTCATCGTGGGGTCTGGCTGGAGGTCCATTTAGACGATTAAACGCCCACCTTCTCCTCTGCACCCCTTTCACCCTCTTCTCTCATACCTCGTCGCATCGCCTCTCACTCTACGCACTAATTCTTCCCCCCTCTCTCTCTCATTCAGTACTTTCATTCTCGCGGCCTCTCATTTGTAAGTCTCGTCTCCACGGCTGCCTCTGGCCTCCACCGGCTGCCTCTGGTCTCCACCGGCTGCCTCTGGCCTCCAACGGCTGCCTCTGGCCTCCACCGGCTGCCTCTGGCCTCCACCGGCTGCCTCTGGCCTCCACCGGCTGCCTCTGGCCTCCACCGGCTGCCTCTGGCCTCCACCGGCTGCCTCGGGCCTCCACCGGCTGCCTCTGGTCTCCACCGGCTGCCTCTGGTCTCCACCGGCTGCCTCTGGTCTCCACCGGCTGCCTCTGGTCTCCACCGGCTGCCTCTGGTCTCCACCGCTGCTTCCCCCTACTCCTCCACCATCGAGCCGCCACACCCGGCATCTCCCAGTGTTGTAGTCAAGGTGGCCGAGTTCGGGACACTACAGGAGTACAGGGTGGGGAAAGACGATGAAATGAGTGGCGTTGCCCAATATACTCGCCCCACGGGCCAAATTTTACATTTAAATTTTAACGTATATATATAAATATGCATGTATGTATGTGTTATTGAAAATGACCGAAAGGGATTGACTTCGATCAATGATTCATGTACGATTCTTTTTCTATATTTCGTATATAATTTATTTGGACGTCTTGTTTAAAATATAACTCTGTAAAGGTCATTTTACACTCTAACGGGCTTGACATGTCACTAAAGGAGGCGTTTTGCTGAAGGACAACCTACCATCCTGGGGCCAGATTCACGAAGCAGTTGCGCAATTACTTACGAACGTGAACATCTTTCCTCAATCTTTGACGGCTTTGTTTACAATTATTAAACAGTTAATGAGCTCCGAAGCACCAGGAGGCTGTTTATAACAATACCAACAGTTGATTGGAAAGTTTCCATGCTTCTAAAGTGTTTAATAAATGTAACCAAAGCCGTCAAAGATTGAGGAAAGATGCTCACGTTCGTAAGTACTTGCGTAACTGCTTCGTGAATCTGGCCCCTGGCAGGCAGAGAGCTAGTTAATGCCACTGGGCAGGTGATCCATACAGTAGTGAAAAGCAGGGAGAAGGGTAATTCTGTCGTCACAGAATTGAACTGTCACTGAA
>NC_091177.1:1641801-1666801 GCF_040958095.1 Procambarus clarkii | reverse complement strand
GAGAGAGAGAGTGAGAGAGAGAGAGAGAGTGAGAGAGAGAGAGAGTGAGAGAGAGAGAGAGTGAGAGAGAGAGAGAGTGAGAGAGAGAGAGAGTGAGAGAGAGAGAGAGTGAGAGAGAGAGAGAGAGAGAGAGTGAGAGTGAGAGAGAGTGAGAGAGAGAGTGAGAGAGAGAGAGAGTGAGAGAGAGAGAGAGTGAGAGAGAGAGAGAGTGAGAGAGAGAGAGAGTGAGAGAGAGAGAGAGTGAGAGAGAGAGAGAGTGAGAGAGAGAGAGAGAGTGAGAGAGAGAGAGAGTGAGAGAGAGAGAGAGAGTGAGAGAGAGAGAGAGAGTGAGAGAGAGAGTGAGTGAGTGAGTGAGTGAGTGAGTGAGCGAGCGAGTGAGTGAGTGAGTGAGTGAGTGAGTGAGCGTGTGTGTGTGTGTGTGTGTGTGTGTGTGTGTGTGTGTGTGTGTGTGTGTGTGTGTGTGTGTGTGTGTGTGTGTGTGTGTGTGTGTGTGTGTGTTCGTGTTCCAACCACGTCCCCCAACGTGGTGTCTCTGAGCAGCTTTGGAATATAATCCACTGAAAGGTTTACAAAAGTTCCTGCATTGCTAGTTCTTATAGGTATATATATTCTTGTTTTTTTACCCTTGTAGTTAACTTCATCTTGCTAGTTAAGTTATGGTTTAATATTTTGTTATTTATACGAGATTTCCGTGCGATCTTGGCGTCCGTTAGCTGTGGTGTGGGGGAAGTATCTTGGCCAGAATTTATTCTTGTTTATTGTCACGGTTTACTAATGGAGGATTTGGGTTTACCTGTGGTTTTGGGGTTTACCTGTGGTTTTGGGTTTACCTGTGGTTTGGGTTTACCTGTGGGTTGGGTTTACCTGTGGTTTTTGGGTTTACCTGTGGTTTTGGGTTTACCTGTGGTTTGGGGTTTACCTGTGGTTTGGGGTTTACCTGTGGTTTGGGGTTACCTGTGGTTTTGGGTTTACCTGTGGTTTTGGGTTTACCTGTGGTTTTGGGGTTACCTGTGGTTTTGGGGTTTACCTGTGGTTTTGAGTTTACCTGTGGTTTGGGGTTTACCTGTGGTTTTGGGGTTTACCTGTGGTTTTGGGGTTTACCTGCGGGTTTGGGTTTACCTGTGGTTTGGGTTTACCTGTGGTTTTGGGTTTACCTGTGGTTTTGGGTTTACCTGTGGGTTTGGGTTTACCTGTGGTTTGGGGTTTACCTGTGGTTTTGGGTTTACCTGTGGGTTTGGGTTTACATGTGGTTTGGGTTTACCTGTGGTTTTGGGTTTACCTGTGGTTTTGGGTTTACCTGTGGGTTTTGGGTTTACATGTGGTTTTGGGTTTAGCTGTGGTTTGGGTTTACCTGTGGTTTGGGGTTTACCTGTGGTTTGGAGTTTACCTGTGGTTTGGGTGCTGGTAACGTAGAGGAGTTTCAGTCGTAACGTTTCCTGTGTATATATGTAGATGACATTTTAAGTGCTCGCCCGTGTCTGTCAGCGTCAGACATTAATATTACGAACTCCTGTGGTCACTCTTCATGACGAGGATCACAAGGGTGAACAACTCTGCAACGCTGTCTATGTAACACCAACGTGAGTGCTCTATCTATGCAACACCAACGTGAGTGCTCTGTCTATGTAACACCAACGTGAGTGCTCTGTCTATGTAACACCAACGGGAGTGCTCTGTCTATGTAACACCAACGGGAGTGCTCTGTCTATGTAACACCAACGGGAGTGCTCTGTCTATGTAACACCAACGGGAGTGCTCTGTCTATGTAACACCAACGTGAGTGCTCTGTCTATGTAACACCAACGGGAGTGCTCTGTCTATGTAACACCAACGGGAGTGCTCTGTCTATGTAACACCAACGGGAGTGCTCTGTCTATGCAACACCAACGTGAGTGCTCTGTCTATGTAACACCAACGTGAGTGCTCTGTCTATGTAACACCAACGTGAGTGCTCTGTCTATGCAACACCAACGTGAGTGCTCTGTCTATGTAACACCAACGTGAGTGCTCTGTCTATGTAACACTAACGTGAGTGCTCTATGTAACACCAACAGGAGTGCTCTGTCTATGCAACACCAACGTGAGTGCTCTGTCTATGCAACACCAACGGGAGTGCTCTGTCTATGTAACACCAACGGGAGTGCTCTGTCTATGTAACACCAACATGAATGCTGTCTCTATGTAACAATGACGGGAGTGCTGGTTACCATTGTAATTTTTATTGGTAAACGTATTTCATTTCTGAGGTCGAGTGCTCATTAACCCAGCAAACTTGGTGTAGTTTAACTGATATTACACCCTACACGTGGAGGACAGGAAACTCTATGCTGGTTAGCAATGTAGAGTTTGCTTGTTGGGTTGTGCTTGCACAACTAGGTTGTGCAAGCACAACCTAGTTGTACTCACCTAGTTGTGCTTGCGGGGGTTGAGCTCTGGCTCTTTTGTCCCGCCTCTCAACCGTCAATCAACTGGTGTACACATTCCTGAGCCTACTGGGCTCTGTCATATCTACATTTGAAACTGTGTATGGAGTCAGCCTCCACCACATCACTACTTAATGCATTCCATTTGTAAACTAGTCTGACACAGAAAAAATTAGTTCTAATGTCTCTGTGGCTCATTTGGTCCTTGGTTTCCACCAGTGTCTCGTGTTCGTATTCCACCCGTGCTATAGAGTTTGTCTTTGTCCACTCTGTCAATTCCTCTGAGAATTTTGTAGGTGGTTATTATGTCTCCTCTTATTCTTCTGTTTTCCAGGGATGTGAGGTTCAGCTCCCTTAGCGTTTCCTCGTAGCTCATACCTCTCAGTTCCGGGACTAGTCTGGTGGCATACCTCTGAATCTTCTCTAACTTATTTCATCTAATGAATAGATGAATGATCGCGTTTGGTGGTGTATTAAAAAAAAAAGCTAATGGGACAAAAAAAGCTAATGAAGCGTATCTTTGACTTTAAGAAAAAGAAGATAGTGATTCAAATGTATAAATCTTAGATGCGCCTCCACTTCGACCATTTAGCAGTCTCCGTGGCGCAGTGGTAAGATACTCGACTGGCGTTTCGCAAGCACCTTGCCTTGGGTTCGAATCCTGGCCGGGGAGGATTGACCGGGCGCCAATCCTTAACTGTAGACTCTGTTCACCCAGCAGTGAACGGGTACCTGGTTGTTAAAACGATTCGGCGGGGTCGTATTGCGGGGAAATTAGGGTTAAGGACCTGCCCGAAACGCTACGCGTACTAGTGGCTTTACAAGAATGTAAACTCTTGTATGTATTTGTATCCAAGCATGGAGACCTCATCTACAGAAAAATAAGAAGTTGAAATTTCTTGCATTGGAGAAAAGTTGAACACCGAGCAACGAAAATCATTCCCGAGCCAAGTCAACTCTCACACCAGACACGGTTGAGAGCCACAGGGCTCACAACACAACAAACCAGGCATGACAGGCCGGATCTCATCCAAACTTTTCAAATACTGAACAAATTGGACGATGTTGATCCGGACAATTTCCTCAAAAGGTCAAATGGAACACAAAGAAGCAGCAACAACTTTCCTCCTTGTTTTCAAGAGGAAACTAGATTTATTCCTTCAAGGAGTGCCGGACCAACCGGGCTGTGGTGGGTATGTGGGCCTGCGGGCCGCTCCAAGCAACAGCCTAGTGGACCAAACTCTCACAAGTCAAGCCTGGCCTCGGGCCGGGCTTGGGGAGTAGAAGAACTCCCAGAACCCCCATCGACCAGGTATCAACCAGCAACGGTTTCAAGCTCAACAAGCTACAGTTTAAGACTGAAAACAGGAGATGTTTTTTTCACCCACAGGGTTATCAACCCATGGAACCGCCTACCTGCAGAAGCCGTAAATATAAAAAAACTGTTGAATGTTTAATTACGTCTTGAATAAATAATCGAGACAAATGTGGGGGATCTTTGACAAGCCGATGGCGTCCTGTCCTCGTCGAGGCCACTGAAGTGTTTTAGTGGCCGTCGAGTAAATTCAGGTTGTGGTGGTAGTGGTTGTGGTGGTACTGGTTGTGGTTGTGGTGGTACTGGTTGTGGTGGTGGTGGTATTGGTTGTGGTGGTGGTGCTACTGCTTGTAGTGGTGGTGCTACTGGTTGTAGAAATGTTGTTGATGGTTGTGGTGGTGCTACTGACCCATCGTCACAGCCCCGCGTCACCCGTCACCACCGCCCGCACTAAAGAGTGCTCGGGGGACAAAGTGTTTTTTTTTTTTTATTATTATTATTTTCTACCACAGACGTGGCCACACATTTACAATGCTAACCAGCATATATACATTTTCTTTTGTCCTCCATGGACAGGGTTAGAGAAGTGTTAAACATACAGTTCAAGGGTTTATTGAACACTCAACCACAGAAGGTGATTCGGTGTGGGTATCGAAGGAGTAGAGGCTGGAGGTGCCTGTACACACTGGCGATTGTGAGGCGGGAACCTATACCCAAGTGCTAGGTCAAGGTGTTCATCCTGAGGGACGGGGAGGGATAGTCGGGAGTCAACTTCCCCTCATCCACCTGTCCTTATCTCCTATCCACCCGTCCACCCACTGGTGTCGTTCTGTTCTATCTGGTCTTCTGTGGGTTTTTGATTGGTTCATTTTGTTTTCTTCCAGTTGATTCGTTGTTTTTCAATCGATTTTTGCTCTAGCCACTTTTTTGTTTCCATCTCATTTCTTCTTTCACCTCACTCTCTCTCTCTCTCTCTCACACACACACACACACACACACACACACACACACACACACACACACACACACACACACACACACACACACACACACACACACACTCTCACTCACTCTCACTCACTCTCTCTCTCTCTCTCTCTCTCTCTCTCTCTCTCTCTCTCTCTCTCTCTCTCTCCTGCTCTTCCTTCTTTTTTAATCCTACCCTTTCATTCTCACTTTTCTTCCTTTACCCCCTTTTCTCTTACTTCACTACGAACTCTAACTTGACATCACGACTATTGCCTCTCTTCCGTCAACTCTCTTCCGTCAACTCTCTTCCGTCAACTCTCTTCCGTCAACTCTCTTCCGTCAACTCTCTTCCATTTCACCTTCCTTTCATCTCCTTCCAATTCTCTCGTTCTGACCCCATGTCCCATCTTCCTCCATATGTGCTCCCTATTCCCATCCGTATTCCCTTCGTTTGGTCTGCCTTTCTCCATCATCTCTTTCCTTGGGTATTTCTCCCCATCCCTTTCTCTTATTCTTTCCCCTCACTTGCTGCAGGTCACCATTCACCCTCTCTTCCTCACTATCCATACCGTTGGCGTGGCTCGGCTCGCGTGGATAGACGGATAGGCTTTGAAATCGCTGTAGCAGTAACCAGTGAGGATGGGGGGGGGGGGGGGGACGGATCATGCATTCCACAACCACCCATTCCTGTCTTCCACCTTTGTTTCCTTCATCTTTCCTTGCTTCCTTCGTCTTGCTTCCTTCATCTTTCCTTGCTTCTCCTTTTCGTTAAAGGGGGGGACGCAGGCCGTGCGAAGTACGACCCATAATAAATATCAATATTACCCTTAATACTCGTTACAATTAATATCCTTTTCATAACGAACACACACCCCTCTACCACAACGACCACCCCTACCACCTCTCCTACCACCCCTACCACCTCTCCTACAACCTTTCCTACCACCCCTACTACCTCTCCTACCTCCCCTACCACCTCTCCTACCACCCCTACCACCTCTCCTACCACCCCTACCACCTCTCCTACCACCCCTACCACCTCTCCTACCACCCCTACCAGCACCACCTCCACTACCACCACCACCTCCACTACCACAACCACCTCCACTACCACAACCACCACCCCCTACCACCTCCACTACCACAACCACCACTCCCTACCACCACCACCTCCGCTACCACAACCACCACCCCTACCACCTCCACTACCACAACGACCACCCCTACCACCTCCACTACCACAATCACCACCCCTACCACCTCCCCTACCACCACCACCCCTACCACCACCACCCCTACCACCACCACCCCTACCACCTCCCCTACCACCAACACCACCCTTACCACCTCCCCTACCACCACCCCTACCACCTCCCCTACCACCAACACCACTCCTACCACCACCACCTACCACCACCACCACTCCTACCACCACCACCTACCACCACCACCACTCCTACCACCACCACCCCACCATCACTACCTAAACTGCCAACATCTCTGCCACCATCAACAGCATCAACGGGGCAACAACAGGAGAATCAGCGGGGGAAAGAGCAACAGGGCGCCGTCCCATTAATCTGGCGGATGGTGATCATGGCACACTTTTTCCCTAGGTGCCGCCGGGAGTGCCACTTCATAATTCTGACACCAGGGGACCAAGGTGTGCCAGCGAGGCCGGTAATCGGGAGGTAGAGAGGAGAGGGGAGAGGAAGAAGAGGGGGGGGGGAAGGAAGGGGCAGTTGGAGGGGCAGAGTGGGATGGGCAGCTGTTCAGAGTAGAATGTGGGAGGTGGGGGAAGGAGGGGAAGGAACAGAAATAGGAAAGAAGATAAAAAAAAAATGAGACACTGGATGAGGTGGATCTGGGTAATAAGGGAAAGGATAGCGAAGAGGAGAATGGGTAATTATGATAGAAATGAGGATGAATGTGGGAAGAATGTAGCGAAGGATGTAAAGACGAAGGGAGGAGGAGGAGACCATGGAGGGATAGCAAAAAAATGAAGAAAATCTAATAATAATAATAATAAGAGTAGAGGCTCACAGAGGAAGAAAGGAGGGGAATAAGAATAAAGAGGGAGAAAAACAAATGAAGGAATAGATAATAGCGGTGGGGAAAAAAAAGACACAAGAAAAGGACAAAAACAGTTGTAAGTACACCATCGAGGCCAGGAATGGATGAAGTGTAGAAGAACGAAAACAAGGAAAGGAAGGTGGGGGCAGTCAGGAGGAGAAAGGTGTAGGCAGGCAGGCAGGCAGGCAGGCAGACAGACACGAAGGCAGGCAGGCAGGCAGGCAGGCAGGCAGGCAGGCAGGCAGGCAGACAGACAGACAGGAAGGCAGGCAGACAGGAAGGCAGGCAGACAGGAAGGCAGGCAGGCAGGCAGGCAGACACGAAGGCAGGCAGGCAGACACGAAGGCAGGCAGGCAGACACGAAGGCAGGCAGGCAGGCACGAAGGCAGGCAGGCACGAAGGCAGGCAGGCACGAAGGCAGGCAGGCCGGCAGGCAGACAGACAGACAGGCAGACAGGCAGGCAGGCAGGCAGGCAGGCAGGCAGGCAGACAGACAGACAGACAGACAGACAGACAGACAGACAGACAGACAGACAGACAGGAAGGCAGGCAGACACGAAGGCAAGGCAGGCAGGCAGGCAAGGCAGGCAGGTAGGCAGGCAGACAGGCAGGCCGGCAGGCAGGAGGAGGGCCGCGCAGGGAGGAGCCAGGTGCTACTTATTTTGGGCACGTCTTATGAGGGGGAACTGCCGTCGACGCCGCCGCCGTCCGCAACCAGGTATAAAGTGACCCGCAGGCACACGGCGACCCTCGCCAGTGCTCAAGGCATTTGCCAAATTATTCGTCATATTTGGGTGGCACCGTGGCCAGGAGGAGGAGGAGGTAGGTGCCATGTCGTAGATGGCACACTCTATAACGAGTAGATATAAGCATTTGGAGGAACCTATAAGCAGAACGACAAGTAGATACCCATGAAACGACATAGTAGATATGTGGAACATCCTTTCTATGACTATAAAGTAGATGGGTGGTGTGTAATTTTATTTTTGTCGTCGTCACAAAAGTCGTCATTGTCTTGCACAGCTAACGAACATATGTATATATATATATATAATATAATATAATATATACCTAACTAACTAGCCCTCGTCCTCGATGGATAGAGAACTGTTGTACTCAACAATGTATATAGCGGGTTGGTGAGGACGGACGATGACTGAAGGGGCGTTGACGGGTCGCAAGAGTCCGCCGTCTCAGTAGACAGTGAGTATTCGCGTCATTCAGCAACGGACAGACACCACAGACAAGCGTTTCCAGCAACGGACAGAAGCCACAGGCAAGCTTATCCCAATCAGCGTAAACGCTTAAAAAAAACGAAGAAAATCTAACATAGTTGAGCTTGAGAGAAGGGAAAAAATTACACAGATCAAGGTCAAAGGATGCTGGGGAAACAGTTCGAAAAAAATATAGCGTGGAGGACTAACGATTATCCTGAGCGACACCAGGAGATAGACAGATCGCGAAGAACGATACAGACATATTTTGTAATAATACAAAAAATTATGGTTTACAAGAAGATTTCACGGGCGGATTGAATCCGCTGTCTGGTTCGATTATGGGAATGTATGTTCATCAAATTAACTATCCTATCAAGTGTGAGGTGGCAAACCTCAGGAGCTAGGGGAATACCTCCAGAGGTAGGAGGAATCTCATGCCAGTTTTGTCATAGCGGAAGCAGCAAAACCAACCACCAATTCACACCACCACGGATACTGAAAGACGCAGTGATAATATAAGAAAAAATAAATCACCGTCAAGTATTTATAAACACCACCTTAGAAAACGTCTGGGAGAGAGCAAATGTTATGACAATCTTCAAGATGATTAACAGAAAAGAACCTCCGAATTCCTAGCTGGTATTTGGCATGCATACTTGTGCAGTATTTGGTAGAATATCGATCAGACACAGAACGAAACAGAGAAGGGATCGAAGCTGAGAAGGGATCGAAGCTGAGAAGGGGTCGAAGCTGAGAAGGGGTCGAAGCTGAGAAGGGGTCGAAGCTGAGAAGGGGTCGAAGCTGAGAAGGGGTCGAAGCTGAGAAGGGGTCGAAGCTGAGAAGGGATCGAAGCTGAGAAGGGGTCGAAGCTGAGAAGGGATCGAAGCTGAGAAGGGATCGTAGCTTCAGGAAAGGCAAGTTACGCTCAACAAACATGAGAAAATACTTTAGTAGTAGGAACAGGACTGCACAGGAAAGAAAATGTTGTGTGAACGACATAATTATAAAGCTGGTAGAATGGCCTACAGTTTCTTCCTCCGTAGAAGACGAGCATACGCGAGATTTAAAGCCAAGAGCGCCTGGAAAGATTCAAAAGTTAGGTGCGAGATTACCTAACGGTGAGAAAACTGACGGTTATCGTGAGAGAGGTCAGAGTAAAGTAGATTAATAACTTTTATAATGACCTAATTGAAGGGCTGGTTTCCTGCATGTCGCTCTTAGCTGCACAGAATAGTCAGATTTTATAGTAACAAAAAAGTCAAAACAGGTTGCTGGAATTTTTATTTCCCATCAAAGGTAAAAAAATGAGGATGGGAACGGATGGAAGGTGGAAAAAGATATCAAACTGACAAATAAAAGGACCAAGGGGGTAAACATTGCAGCCAAATGAAACAGCAGAAGCACAATTAAGCAGGTGAGCGTTAAGCCTACAAAAGCGAACTTAACAGACAAGCGATTAGCTTTTCGGAACCTAAGATACGATACGATGCACAGAAAGAAAAAAGGTATTGGTCTCAAGAGGAAACAGAACACGAGGGACTTAGAACAAGGACATTAAACACGTGGAATGGACTAGAGGGGAAAATAGTAGAGGCTATACCTCCATCCACTGTTATAACTGCAGATATGACCAGTAAGAATGGGGCTGTAAGTTGGGAAAGGCGGAGCCTGGCAGTGGGGGGTAATCTAGTCTTGGTAAGAACACACAAACTCGTCCACTCCACTGTTGTGTACACCAGTTGCTTGACAGTTGAGAGGCGGGACCATAGAACCAGAGCTCAACCCCCACAAGCACAACTAGCTGACTAGCTGAGTACAACTAGGTGAACACTCCCAGCACCTGTTTCTCAGCTATCTCAATCCCCCTTACCTATTATCTTGGAATCCACTCCCCTCCCAATCACTCCCCTTTTCTTTGTCTGGGATTACAAGATCAGTATTTACGACCCGTCTGAATGGAGGAATGGGTGTTAGTTGTCTTGGACACACTACTCTAAGGGGTAAGAGACTGGTCACTGGCTGTAGGAAGTCTCGTCTTATGGGAAGGTGTTGTGTTTCATGAAGAGATGTCTTAGAGGGAGAGGGATGCCTTGGCTGAGGAAGGAAGACCTCACAGGGAGAGAAATGTTAGAAGGAGCTGGATATCAAATGGAGGAAGTTTGTTTTTTAGAGGGGGATACTAAGAAGGGAAGAGGGAGGCCTAGGTAGGTGGTGGTCTTGGAAAAAGGAAGGTCGTCTGTTGATGTTGACTTCGGGGACGAGATGTGTCATGCGGGAAGCTAAGAACAGAGTAGCAAAGAGAGAGAGAGAGAGTGAGTGTGAGTGTGTGAGTGTGAGTGTGTGAGTGTGAGTGTGTGAGTGTGAGTGTGTGAGTGTGAGTGTGTGAGTGTGAGTGTGTGAGTGTGAGTGAGTGAGTCGCAGACCTGTTTAATTTACTAGTGACTGAAACTCATTGACTGATAATGCTTTTGATAGAGGGTGGAGGGATAGGAGGACGAGGGAGGGGGGTTTGTAGACAGGTAAACGATGTATCTAAATATGCAGGGAAGTATCTTTATCCTAGTGGAGTGTGTATCTAATATACTAATATATCTAATCTGTGTGTGTACCCATCTAGATGTCTGTACAGAGTCGAGTTTCAGCTCCTATGGCCTATCTTTCCAGCTACCAATCAATTAGTGTGTGTGTGTTTGTGTGTACTCACCTAATTGTGCTTCCGGGGGTTGAGCTCTAGCACTTTAGTCCCGCCTTTCAACTGTCAATCAACTGGTGTACAGATTCCTGAGCCTACTGGGCTCTATCATATCTACATTTGAAACTGTGTATGGAGTCAGCCTCCACCACATCACTGCCTAATGCATTCCATCTGTTAACTACTCTGACATTGAAAAAGTTTTTTCTAACGTCCCTGTGAGTGAGTGAGTGAGTGACAGTGTGTGTGTGTGTGTGTGTACTCCCCCTTTATATTGCCTACACAGACGTACTGATGTATACATACATTAAGAGTCGAACTTAAGCTCTTAAGCCCAGCCTTTCCAGTTATGGATTGGTTAATACAACAGCTCTCACCCTTCATGTAACCTCCTATATTTACAGTTGAAGCTGTGTAAAGCGGTAATTGAGCAACCTGTACTTGTAGCCAGTATCAGTCATTTCCAGCACGCACCGTAACCAAACTCTGCTTCACTTCTCCGACTCGTTTGCATTTCCAATTACCGCCGATATTCTCTCGTTCAACGACCTTTTATCACATTTTATCCCTTAGAATCGTGGCTGTTATTAACATGGCCCCAATACTCCTGCAATGGTGTTAGATCCAGCTTCATTTACAAGGCTTTTGGGTAGATCTCGCTCCTGCCTCTGTCTTCACAAGTTGACACAGGTAAGCACATACACAGGTAAGCAGGTAAGCACAAAAGGCGGGACCAAAGAGCCAAAGCTCAACCCCCGCAAGCACAATTAGGTGAGTACTTGAACGCCTGCCATAAGTCAGTGATCGGGAGAGCGTCCTGGAGCAGGTATCATCGTAGTCACTGACCACCAACATGAAGGGTGGCCGGCACTCGCTTGCTGTCTGTCCTGGGAAAAGTTCTTGTAAACCTATAATTTTATTATATTTGTTTCACATACTCTTTTTTTTTTGTGCTCTTTATATGTAAGGTTTAACGACATGATTACTCAGGGGTCTTTTTTATGTTGCCCGTCCTCTCTCTCTGTCAGAGTTTGACTGTTTTTGTAAACGGTTTCCGTCATTTTTTTTTTTCATATAGGTGTTTGGGATTTTTCTTCAATGAACGTCATACAATTTTCTGTGATTCACTGTAAGACCTTGTGGATTGTTACAGCACCCTGACTGCAATTGCATGCAACTTCATCATTTTTCAATGACTAACGACTTACGATTTGTTATTTTGAGTTAGCAATACGTGAACAATGCTTGCAGACCCAGCGTGCACTTGTTCGTGTAAGGGGTCCCACTATGTGGTAATGTTCTTTGGGGTAATCCATATAGACAGGCCTCACCTGGTCCCAAATCAATTTGGTCATTGAAGTTATTTCAATTCACAAAAGGCACACAAGAGGACCCAATGTATAGTTTGTTTGAATTAAAGGCTTAATAATATCAGAGCTCGGAAGTGTGTGCTGAGGGCATTTTTAGTTGGGTGGCAGTATTGAAAAGGATTTTACATAAACACCATTATTAAACCTAATGTTTACTCACAAAACTTAAGTACTAATACACATAATGTTTATGTTGCTCTGAGATAAGTTTCGTTAAGGCTTATGTTGTGTCAGAGACATTGGGATGCCTCAACTGCCCGAACTAGTGGTTCACTCATGGGCAATTGTCTTAATACTTTCTTAGACAACCAATCACAAACACTGCTTCCTAGTACTGCCAGTTGCAAAGGAAACACGGGAGTTCCTTCTGGATACTCAGACAATCAATATAATGGAATGCACAATCAACAACAATAATGACCTGTCAAGATGGCAATCACTATAACATGCACTCGTATGTAAATATGTTGTGTATGTTAAATACATATTCTCTCTCTCTGACAGGTTGAACGCACATGAATACTTGTTCACCATTGGTCTGTCTTTAAATTCACCCAACCACCGGTTCCAGGTGGGACCAATGCAAGTAAATCTCCCCGGCTAATCAGGGATCAGTGCAAAGATTGACGGTGACACAAAAACTGTGTTTAGTACTTAAGAGTAATGTCTTCCTCAAACACTCGTACACAGATTTCTTCACACAGCTCACAGAATATCTGAACAGTTGGGATTCACACTCGTCTGTGTCCAAGAAGTTTGTCCTGGTTCTCTCCACAACGACCACATGTGTTATCTGTAGATCATGGCGGCTTGCAGGCGAACACACTTATGAAACACACGCTAAGTGGCGTATGAGGTGTACACAGGCAGATGTACAGGTAAGGAGGATGGCAGCAGGTTATGACTCAGGACGGGGTCTCAGATGGACAGCTTTTTACTAGTTCGAACGAGGAACAGAGTAGCAACTGTGGTCTTTCGTTTTTCCTTCTGACTTTTGTTAAAGGCACTTCACCCTAAGATTAACAATATTCCTGGGCCAAACAACTTTCGTTCGACGTCTTTCTGTATCGTAAACTATGCAGATGACGTCGATGCTACACGATCAAGGGCATGCTTCTCAAAGTCTGTTAGCTCTTGATGTGTATCTCATGGTATCCTTCCACAGTCACTTCACTCGGTTTGATGATGATAATTTCACCACAGGATTCTGGCCACGTGTAAATTACTTTACGACGAATGTATGTACTGTTTTAACTTGACAACATTAAGACTTGGTCGATGATTTCCTAGCTAGTAACCCCGATAGAGTAAGCACACGTCTCTTATTGCTAATGTCCCGCTACACATAAAGGGCATAACTGGCAGATCCCTCACAGTGTTCAAGAGAGAACTGCATAAGCACTTCCAAAGGATACCTGATCAACCAGGCTGTGATTCATACGTCAGGCTGCGAGCAGCCGCGTCCAACAGCCTGGTTGATCAGTCCAGCAACCAGGAGGCCTGGTCGACGACCGGGCCGCGGGGACGCTAAGCCCCGGAAGCACCTCAAGGTAACCTCAAGGTAAGGTCCCTGATGGGAGTGCTTGACCAGGTGTGGAAGCACACACTAGCCTTTGTCTCTAGGATTCGCCAACGAGCTATTCGATACTATGTAGACCTCTAGGCCTACTGGGGTGCCATAGAATTATCTGTGGTCATGTTGGCTGGTGATATCGTGGTTACGTTACCAAGTCCGGGTCGACCGTTGTGGATGACCTGACCTCTTGACCTCCACTGTACTGCCCGGAGCGGAATGTTCTCACACTTGGCTATCAAGATGGCTGACGCCTGGCATTTGCTTCTGCAGTGGAAATGCTGTGCTCCTCCCATCTCCTTGTTGACTAACCTGCCGCAGCTTTTGTGGCAATATACTACTCGTATCATGGGCATTCATTACAGGACAATGTAGGGTTTAATCTAATAATAAGGGAGATAGACTTCTTGCACTTACACTGTGGGTGAATAGGGTTGAAGACGAAGCAACACACTAGAAGATGAAGAGACGACGACGTTTCTACTTGATAATGGTGCAGGGCGGACCGAAACGTCGTCGTCTCTTCAATTTCTAGTGTGTGGTTTAGTCAACATAATGGATACATGAGAAATGATGATGATACTCTTTTTACCTGATGAAATTGCAAACTAACAGTTGGTAGCCTCCATCAGCTCATTTGAAACCTTCCTCCCCCCTCCCTCCTTTCCCCCATGCTCCCTCTCTCTACTTAACAAATCACTGAAAATATTTGTATGATTTTCTAAATGAAGCGTTTATAAAATTCTGTTTATTGGTGTGTGTGTGGGGGGGGGGGGGGTGAAGGGTGTAAAATACTTACATAATTATAATTTAATGCAAATACCTCGTTAATTACGTGAAAATTTAAAGTCTACGTCATTATTCACCTCATTCATTATTTATTTACGTGAAACTTTGATTTCACGAATTGACTTCATAAGGAAGAACTTAGCAGTATTTACAACTTACCTGGACGTTACCTCAGAATTGATGAGTTGAGTTAGTGATTGATAACACTGTAGATGATTAAACATGAGTTTAATTTAGATCCCTTAAAAGTGGAAAGTTATTTAAAAGCTCTGCATTCATGTACGAAAGTATAAATAAGAAAATGCAAAACCCTTAAGGGTCAATCGCATTTGGCGATTTCAGCAGAGGAAATGTGAGCACCCATTGAGCGTTTGAGCAGTGGGAATGTGAGCACCCATTGAGCGTTTGAGCAGTGGGAATGTGAGCACCCATTGAGCGTTTGAGCAGTGGGAATGTGAGCACCCATTGAGCGTTTGAGCAGTGGGAATGTGAGCACCCATTGAGCGTTTAGAGCAGTGGGAATGTGAGCACCCATTGAGCGTTTAGAGCAGTGGGAATGTGAGCACCCATTGAGCGTTTAGAGCAGTGGGAATGTGAGCACCCATTGAGCGTTTAGAGCAGTGGGAATGTGAGCACCCATTGAGCGTTTAGAGCAGTGGGAATGTGAGCACCCATTGAGCGTTTAGAGCAGTGGGAGTGTTAATGACTGCAAACTGACCTTATATATTGACCTCCTCCTACCCCGCTTTCTATACACGACTTGATAATGGTCCGGGATGGATCGAAACGTCGTGCCTTCCTTCATTTTCAGATGTGTGTGAGAGTTAACTGGGTGTCTTAAATCTTGATATTGGCACGATACTGTGACTATATTGCCTGGATGATCAAACCTTATCAGCTGGCCATATTATTAGGGGGGAAAAAGCAGTCTATAACTCCTCTTCTCTCCTTCGTAATAATACTTTTGTTCCTTACCACAGTGATAGGAAACTGTGTGTGTATGTATATGCACTTGTGTATATCACATGTTTTCTGCTGCCGAGTACATATACGCAGACACGCAGTCTTGAGGTACCACCTGGCTGTTTTGGTGAGTTACCTGACATGTGTGGGTGTGAGTTACAACACGTAAAGGGTGGGTCGGTGAGGGGGAAGAGGAGGGAGGGAGGGGATGATGAGTTGAGGAGGGCAGGGTTAGTAAAAGATGAGTTACCTCGGGTATAAACCAACCCCCAGGAATGGCGGCATCATTCGCTCTCAAGACAATTTGAGGCCGTGAACAAAAAAAGAACAGTGAGGAGCCATAAAGACGAGTCTTAATATGCTACTATGGACCTTGTGCTCCTCCTACCACCACCACCATCACACCCCCTCCTTTTTCTTCTTTTTTTCCTCATCTCGCTTTTCCTCTTTAGCGCTTATTCTGTCTCCTCTTGTTCATTTATCTCCTTCACTTTTCCTTTACCTTTTCTCTCTGTCTCTCTGTCTCTGTTTCTCTGTCTCTGTCTCTGTCAGTCTCTGTCTCTCTGTCTCTCTCTCTCTGTCTCTCTCTCTCTATTATTATTATTAACACTAACCTTGGGAAGGATGGAAATGTTGCTTGAACTTTCTAACTCTTGCCAGAAAAGCAGCTTTTCCTCCCACCGCTTATTTTAAAGTTAAATAGAATGTGATTTACACTATTGGGTGCATAGGAACGGTGGCCGACCGTCCTTATCTTAGCCTGGGGTTCGAACCCAAAATATCTCTCTCTTTCTTTTGTTCGTTTTTGTTCTTCTTAATCTTCATTTTTGTTCTGCTTCCATCATCGTCACCTGGTTTCACTCTTACACTTCTGCGCTGTTTCTTCCCTCTATATCATCGTCTTTCCCTCCCACTCCCTCTCTTTAGTTAGTTCTTGTCCTCTCCCTCTCTTTAGCCCCTGTGCGTCCTCTCCCTCTCTTTAGCCCCCGTGCGTCTTCTCCCTGTCTTTAGCCCCCGTGCGTCCTCTCCCTCTCTTTAGCCCCTGTGCGTCCTCTCCCTCTCTTTAGCCCCTGTGCGTCCTCTCCCTCTCTTTAGCCCCTGTGCGTCCTCTCCCTCTCTTTAGCCCCTGAGCGTCATCTCCCTCTCTTTAGCCCCTGTGCGTCCTCTCCCTCTCTTTAGCCCCTGTGCGTCCTCTCCCTCTCTTTAGCCCCTGTGCGTCCTCTCCCTCTCTTTAGCCCCTGTGCGTCCTCTCCCTCTCTTTAGCCCCTGAGCGTCCTCTCCCTCTCTTTAGCCCCTGAGCGTCCTCTCCCTCTCTTTAGCCCCTGAGCGTCCTCTCCCTCTCTTTAGCCCCTGTGCGTCCTCTCCCTCTCTTTAGCCCCTGAGCGTCCTCTCCCTCTCTTTAGCCCCTGTGCGTCCTCTCCCTCTCTTTAGCCCCTGTGCGTCCTCTCCCTCTCTTTAGCCCCTGTGCGTCCTCTCCCTCTCTTTAGCTCCTACATCAGGTCCTCGTTTATTCCTGCCTCGACTGATTGTCTTCCATTTACAGCCTTTTGAACAAAAATATTCCCCCAAGATTTGGCAGAATACTAAAGTTAGAGGTCTTTATAACACCCTTTCTTAAGACCCTTCACTCACACACTCGTTTAATCCATCTCACCCTACCTGCCTGTTTCCCTCGTTCTCACTCACACACCTGCCTGTTTCCCCTCATTCTCACATCTGCCTGTTCCCCTCATTCTCACATCTGCCTGTTCCCCTCATTCTCACACATGACTCCCCCTCATTCTCACACCTGCCTGTCTTCCTCACTCTCACACACCTGCCTGTCACCCCTCACTCTCACACACCTGCCTGTCACCCCTCACTCTCACACACCTGCCTGTCACTCCTCACTCTCAACACCTGCCTGTCACCCCTCACTCCCAACACCTGCCTGTCACCTCTCACTCTCAACACTTGCCTGTCACCCCTCACTCTCACACACCTGCCTGTCCCCCCTCACTCCCAACACCTGCCTGTCCCCCCTCACTCTCACACACCTGTCCTCCCCTTACTCTCAACACCTGCCTGTCACCCCTCACTCTCACACCTGCCTGTCACCCCTCACTCTCACACCTGCCTGTCACCCTTTCACTCAATCACCTACCTGCCCCCCCTCACTCTCACACCTGTCTGTTCCCCCTCACTCTCACACACCTGCCTGTCCCCCTAACTCACACACACCTGCCTGTCCCCCTAACTCACACACACCTGCCTGTTCCCCCTCACTCTCTACACCTTCATGTCCCCCCCCTCACTCTCAACACCTGCCTGTCACCCCTCACTCTCAACACCTGCCTGTCACCCCTCACTCTCAACACCTGCCTGTTCCCTCCCATCTCTGATCGTTGAAATACTGCCACAACCACAGTTACTTCCCCTTATACTGCCCTTCCCCTGCCCAGATGCTGCTGCTTACTAGCAGCGTCTCAGGAGATGAAGGCAGCATCCACATCTTCATCCAGAGAACACCCATCCCCCCCTCCCTTCCCCCACCCCTCCCCTCCCCCACCCCTCCCCAATCTTCCCCCACCCCTCCCCAATCTTCCCCCACCCCTCCCCTCCCCCACCCCTCCCCTCCCCCACCCCTCCCCCACCCCTCCCCCACCCCTCCCCCACCCCTCCCCAATCTTCCCCCACCCCTCCCCAGCATCCCCCTGCTGGCTTATCACCCAAACCACATGTGTTTTTGCGTATGTTGACTCTTGTGGGTTTCTAGAGTTTCACCCGAGGGTCTCTCGCCAGATTATACCTCATTTCGTCTGGACAAAGGCTATTTCTGTCCAACTTCCGTGTGTATTTTGTATCTGCGATCATGTCTCCTCTGGGTCTTAACTGATGGCGTTAGGATAACACACACTTGTCTTTATGGGTTTTGTTTCAAAACTCGGCCTTCTTGACTTGTTTTGCGCACCATAAGATGAGGACCTCCAAGAGGAGGACTGGTGCTGTATTGGCTTGTCCTACTCTTACATAGACTGGGTATACCTGGGTATACTTGAAGGATCCCTCTGTTGAGGTTTATAAAAAGTTTACCAGGATTAGGGACACTGATGTATGTGGACCTATTTATCTGCGACTCTGGTAATTTGGTTTAGATCATTTATTACCACAGTGTGAGAAGCAGTATGAAAGGTTACAGCGGCACATGATGGGTTATCTTGAGGTTATCTTGAGATGATTTCGGGGCTTTTTAGTGTCCCCGCGGCCCGGTCCTCGACTAGGCCTCCACCCCCAGGAAGCAGCCTGTGACAGCTGACTAACACCCAGGTACCTATTTTACTGCTAGGTAACAGGGGCATAGGGTGAAAGAAACTCTGCCCATTGTTTCTCGCCGGCGCCTGGGATCGAACCCAGGACCACAGGATCACAAATCCAGCGTGCTGTCCGCTCGGCCGACCGGCTCCCCGGGTTTGGGAACTAAAGGAAAGTATTCGTATAGCTATACAGGTTACAGCATTTATAAGCTAGTTGCTTAATTTAACATGTAAATCAATATTTTTTTGTTAGTTTTGGTTACTTTAACGTATTAAACAGAAGGTTACAAGAGTCCCATAATGGGTTCAGGAAGTCTGTTAAGTTACGTAATTCAAGTTTGTGATTTGATTGCCTTAAATTTACAATTGGTGTTTGTGTTAATTCTTTAACACAATGTTTCATCTTTTTCTTGTTGTAATAGTTAATGTCATTGTCTTACGTTGTATCACCCCGTCTGATGGTCACCTCTCCTCTTCCCTACCTCCTGCTCTTCTCCTCGTCCTCTTCTGCTCCTCCTCGTCCTCTCCTGCTCCTCCTCGTCCTCTCCTCGTCTCTCTTACTTGCTGCCACTGAACACTAGTCACCAACTTGTCTGCTTCCTCGTGCAGCTTCTCGAGGTCTTCCTGCAGTTGAATAGAGTCCTGGCTAATCTTGACTCTGTACATTTAGTTTCGAATTGTTTGCTAATATTATTTGTTGCAACTCGCCCTTAATGTTGAATATTAACATGAATCTGTATTTAACATGAATCAGGAAGAGCAGTGTTGTAGAACTGAGCCTTGAAAGACCCCCCTCCCCCAATCCTAACCCTTCCCAAATCCTCCCAAATCCCCCCCCCCCCCCAAATCCTAACCCTTCCCAACCCGCTTGCTGTTTACATTTTGTTATTTGCTGACTGCCATTGGCCCTGTTTCATGTCGGGTATTTCTTTACTCATTCCAGTTATCCTTCGAGGTATCTTAACTTCTCCATATTATCCACACTTGTGATAATGGTATCTAACTCCTGTGAGCGATGGTTTCAAAGTTTTTCTTGGATTGTCTAAGAAAGTGCAGTATAAATAGCCCTCATTTACCTGCCTTTTCTTGGTGATCCAATTAAAAAAAAACTAATTAGATGTGCAAAACACAACTTTTTCCCTCTAACATATGTCTCTCTCTCTCTCTCTCTCTCTCTCTCTCTCTCTCTCTCTCTCTCTCTCTCTCTCTCTCTCTCTCTCTCTCTCTCTCTCGCTCTCTCTCTCTCTCTCTCTCTCGCTCTCTTGCTCTCTTGCTCTCTCGCTCTCTCGCTCTCTCGCTCTCTGGTTCTCTCCCTCTCTCCCTCTCTGGTTCTCTCCCTCTCTCCCTCTCTGGCTTTCTCCCTCTCTCCCTCTCTGGCTCTCTCGCTCTCTCTACGAAGTTTCACTCAAAATGCTCAACGTTGTCCTTATATTCTCCCGTAATCTACTGAGTGTAGATATTAGGAAACCAGTCCAGAGTTCAGGGCATCTTGAGTGTTTCATATCTAAGTGCCTTCTTAATCTGCAATCTCAAGAAACCTCTATCAACGGCCTTTACTAACTCTACTCTCCACGTCCCATCCCAAATGTGGTTTGGAAGGGGAGTCTCTATTTCTTAGTCTTTTTAATTTTTTTCCTCTAGTCGAAGTTACCGAGAATTAAAACATCTTTGCTCTCTCTCTCACTTTGTCTCGGTTGTGATCCTGTCCCGCTGTTCTGGGTATTTCCTCAAAATACACAAAACACCAAAAAAGCCGTCGTAACAAAAGTTCCACTGTTGTTTTGAGGAAACACCTGCGACACAGGTTACTAGGGGGGAAGGTATTTCCTCAAAACTGTAATACAAGTGTTGTGTACAGTGGGGGATGATGGTGACGTCTCTGGCTGTTCTGATTCTGTGTGTTTTTGTCCGATTTTTTTTTAGTAGGCAAATATATTTATCTACCTATTTGTTGTGTGTGTGTGTGTGTGTGTGTGTGTGTGTGTGTGTGTGTGTATGTGTATGTGTGTGTGTGTGTGTGTGTGTGTGTGTGTGTGTGTGTGTGTGTGTGTGAGTGTGTGAGAAAGGGATTGTGTGTGTTAAAATGACTGTCGATGAACTTTGTGCGTATGTGTGTGTGTGCGCGCGCACGAGCGCGGTTGTGATTCTCGATCTGCGTGCATGTGGGCGTGTGGCTATAGCAAGTGTGTGTGTGTGGGGGGGGGGGGGGGGGGGGGAAGAGGCGCACAACATGTGCAAGCTAAGAAATATTACACAAAAATCCAGACTGTCATTGTAAACCTCTCACTAGAGTGTGTTGAAGGTACGACCATTATGGCACCGTCTCGCCCGCAAACACACACACACACACACACACACACACACACACACACACACACACACACACACACACACACACACACACACACACACACACACACAGACAGGTAGATGGGCGTGAGGCGTCAGTGACGTGGGCGTGGAAGGGGGTATAATGATGGAACGTGGGCGTAGGGCGTGGAAGGGGGAGAGAGGGAGGTGGGTGTGTCCGTTCCATAAAGGAAGGAAGGAAGGAGTGGCGGCGTGATTACCACTGTCGAATAAAGTAAACAAACGTACCCAACTGGCAGTTTCCTGACTTGTAAACAGTACTTCTTCAACTGATGGCCTTCGGTCTTATTAAATTTCCGTTTTCTTTATTTGTCCCCACCACAACCCCCCGTCCCCCCTCACTTTTGACGTCTCCCCCTCCCAGCCCCCTCCCAGGCCCCTCTCGTCTCCCCTCTGGGGCTACCTTGGCTGCGGGAGGAATTTCCTAGCTGGTGTTGGTGTGGGTGCCTGAGCAGACCAGTGGCTACAGCCCCGCCTCGCCCCCAGGCTGCCCCCAGACACTTATTTTTGGCGTCCCCAACTGGGGGTGGGGGTGGTGGTGGGGGTGATCGTGACGGATGTGTGGCCAGGCGGAGGGCGGCGAGAGGGGCAAGAGAGGGGTGGAAGAGGGAGAAAAGAGGGAAGACTACTGAAGAGGGGTGTTATGGAGTGGGGCAGCATTAGAAGAGGGCGGGGGAAATTGTGGAGAGCGAAGAGGGTCATGAGGAGGGAGGCACAGGAAGGTGGAGAATGAATGGTGGAGAAGGGAGAAAAGGTGTTTAGAAGTGATAGGCAAGTGAGGGATGGAGGGGGAGGGGGATTGGGATGAAATGTGTCGAGGAAAAGGAGGAAAACTTTTAAGTTGAAGATGATGGGAAAAAGTTAGCTGGTCAAGACAAAGGAACTGTCACACGTGAAGATGTGTCAATAATATAACCTTCCCTCCCATGGAAACATGGGAGGGACTAGGTGAACTAGGTTCCCTCCCATGGAAACATGGGAGGGACTAGGTGAACTAGGTTCCCTCCCATGGAAACATGGGAGGGACTAGGTGAACTAGGTTCCCTCCTATGGAAACATTGGAGGGACTAGGTGAACTAGGTTCCCTCCTATGGAAACATGGGAGGGACTAGGTGAACTAGGTTCCCTCCCATGAAAACATGGGAGGGACTAGGTGAACTAGGTTCCCTCCTATGGAAACATGGGAGTGACTAGGTGAACTAGGTTCCCTCCCATGGAAACATGGGAGGGACTAGGTGAACTAGGTTCCCTCCTATGGAAACATGGGAGGGAATAGGTGAACTAGGTTCCCTCCCATGGAAACATGGGAGGGACTAGGTGAACTAGGTTCCCTCCTATGGAAACATGGGAGGGACTAGGTGAACTAGGTTCCCTCCTATGGAAACATGGGAGGGAATAGGTGAACTAGGTTCCCTCCCATGAAAACAATAATCACACGTACAGCCAATAACAGGCCTAAGGTACTCATGTCAAGCTCTAATTGAGGCAGACACACACACACATGGGCTTAAAGCAGCCTATTGTAAATCACGTTCAAGGAGATGGAGATGAGTGGGTGGGATGGGGGTCAAGCGCTGTTATCTGTGAAGAACATCCCGTCCTCCTAAGGTGTGTCAGTTTAAAGTGTCCTCTCCTAACCTGCCAGGGGGACCCAAAACAGAAAATGAGACAGTACGTCTCACTTTCGCGAGCCGCTTCCATTTTCTAGTACGACAATTTTTGGCCGTGAGGACAGTTTTTTTTGGGGTTAGCTAAGAGGCAATTCAATCGACAGTGAAAAAAATATTTGAAAATAACGAAATTCACAATGCCTGTTAGGCAAATCGGGCCTTGCATACTAGACCAAGTTGTGCATTTAGAATGGCACTCCCTCAACTCCTCATTCTGAAGGGTTGGGGGAGAGGTGGGGGGAGGTGCTACAGAGGGGTTACAAGGGGGGGGGAGGAGGAATCCGCTGGCAGTCTCAGAACAAAGCTGTAAACTCAGCCGTAGATGACCGAGTTTACAAAAACACTGCATCAGTAAACACTATAGTTAAATAATATAGAGTAATTCAAGTTGACCAAACCACACACTAGAAGTTGAAGGAACGACGACGTTTCGGTCCGTAGTGGACCATTCTCAAGTCGATTGAGTTGAGAATGTTGACCAGACTACACATTCTAGTGTGTGGTCTGGTCAACTTACTTTAGCCACGTTATTGTGTCTCATCGCCTGCATAGAGTAATATAATCCAAGATAGATGTTGCTTTCAGCTGAATTGAAATGTTGCAATTCTCAATGGGGGCATTGAGAACACTGATATGAGAGAGGGAGGGGGGAGGGAGTGCGGGAGGGAAGGAGGGAAGAGAGTAGAGAAACCTTAAGTAAACACCGCGTGTGTGTTAAGAATGGAGGACCTAAACAGCACAGGTATAAGAGGTGAAGATGATTAACAAATGTACAAAGTATTTCTCACGTATGCTAATTAGGATTGAGGAGGAGCATTGAGTAATGTCTAAGACCTGATTAAGGTCTTTGACTCGGGCAGTTTAGAGAAGACGTCTTTAAAGGTGCCTGATGGCTGCCGACTTATGAAACAGGAACCCGTTCTCGCACTTGCTTAGTCAATATTTGGCTTATGAATAAGTGCAAATGTGGCATACGAATTCATTGTGAATATTTGAGTTTACCTTGAAAAGCTGAATAGAAAACGCCAACCTAACCTAACCTGCTTCGTATGTTAAGACATTACAATTAGTACTTAATCTATACCTATATTGATATTACAGTTTTATAAAAATAATAAAAGAAACTAAAATATTTAAATTGTAAAGTAACTCAGGATTTTGTCAAATTTTGTATAAAATCTCTATTGTTTAATAAAACTGAGAAGAAGAGTTAGTGTCTTGGAAAAAATATGACTTGGAATATGTCACATATGTATTTATTTATAAGCCAAATATTGACTATAAGCAATAAGTCATATATTTGCTGTCTTCTGCGAGAGCGAGTTGCAAACAAAGTGGCACAACTCTAGAGAATGAGTCTACACCTTCACGTACCTTCAAGACATCTTTCCTAAGTTGTCTTAGCCAAAGTTCAAAGCAAAGTTTGGGGAAATAGCAAGTATTTTCTGCACTTTGGAGGCGTAAGCAGTCAGAAAATATCACTTACAATCAGAGAACTAAACAAAATTTTTGTATGTTTAGTCGAGTTGTAAATTACTTTGAACATCAATGTTCACTTCTTCAATCTCTGTTATAATCTTTTACGTTGTGGTCATGTTTCCTCAGCTCATGTTTCTTCCACGTTCCCCCGGTCTTATTTCATGTCTCCAGGGCCTTTTCTTTTGTTTTGCTATCTAACCACTTGGGCTAGACGGTAGAGCGACGGTCTCGCTTTATGCAGGTCGGCGTTCAATCCCCGACTGTCCAAATGGTTGGGCACGATTCCTTTCCCCCTGTCCCATCCCAAATCCTGACCCCTTCCCAGTGCTATAGTGCCAGTCATCATGGCTTGACGCTTCCCCCCTGGTAAGTCCTTCACTCTCCCCCTACAGCAGGGATATATGATAACATGATTGTTGAACACGTGTGTGGGCGTTGATGGGAGAGAGAACACGTGACGACAGGTTGTCATGATGGGGTGACAAGGGCCGGCCGTCATGCTCGAGTATGACACGCTGGCATGACATTCGTGGCATGAGCGTGAAGAGTCATGCCATCTCTCATTAGAATGAGAGATGGAAAACAGTCAACAGATTGCAAGATTGATGGGAGTAGCGTCCCGAGATGACTCAGTCATGTTGAACGAGTGGTCATGATGAATTTAAATTGGTGATGAGGAGAATGCCAAAAAAATATGGAGAAGAGACCTGGTCTGATTGTGTGAAGAAGCGAGGATTGAGTGGGAACAGTGCACCAGGACGAGAGGGAATGAATCCCTCGTAATACACGTTTTAATATCTACTC
>NC_091177.1:1616801-1639301 GCF_040958095.1 Procambarus clarkii | reverse complement strand
TGCGTTCTGGCTACTAGGTACGACATATATATATATATATATATATATATATATATATATATATATATATATATATATATATATATATAATATTGTTAAATATGACCGAAAAAGTAAGATTAATAATTCTAACACGAATTTTCTCAATATTTCTTATGTTTCTTTTTACTGTCGATGGTAATTGAAAAATCGATTCTCCAAAATTCATTTTTATTTCTAGTCTGACGCGACGCAGACTAGAAATAAAAAATAAATTTATTTTATTGTGAATAAAATAAAAAAAAATTGGAGAATTGATTTTTCAATTACCATCGACAGTAAAAAGAAACATAAGAAATATTGAGAGAATTCGTGTTAGAATTATTAATCTTACTTTTTCGGTCATATTTAACAATATTATATATATAATAGATTATATATATAAATATATATCTTAAACAGTGCCACACATGAACAACAACAATAAACAGTGCCACGCTGAATGCAGGCCAAGCAGGAGCCCAGTCGCCAGCAGGTAAAAAAAGTAGTTTTTAAATTGCAACTTGGCACTTAGGTGTGCCAGGACCTGCGGGAGTGTACCCGAGTGCGTACAGGTGCATGTGTGGGTGCGTACAGGTGCATGTGTGGGTGTGTACAGGTGCATGTGTGGATGTGTACAGGTGCATGTGTGGGTGTGTACAGGTGCATGCAAGTGTACATTGTGTGTGTGTGTGTGTGTGTGTGTGTGTGTGTGTGTGTGTGTGTGTGTGTGTGTGTGTGTGTACATGTGTGTGTGTGCAAGTATACCAGACTGTGTGCAAGTACACCGCAGGTGTACATCTGTGCAGCAGTGTGCAGACAAGTGTACTACCCACCGATCGTACATGTCGTAACTCACTTTCACCCAGCGGGATGTGACTGTAGTTACCACCAGGAAGCCTGGTCGAGGACCGGGCCGCGGGGGGGGGGGGTCATTAAGCCCCGAAAACCCCCTCAAGGTAACCCTCAGAGTAACCATCTGTCTTGCCTAACTAATTCAAAGTTGTGCATTGAATTAGTTTTTGAACCCATTTTTGAACTCATTTACGGCGTTTACGATGAAGACTTCAAGACAATGCTAAGTGCTGATATGCACCTACTTAATTATTCGGTAAACAGTGAGTTGATCCTTGGGAGTGGAAGGAAGGGGCACTCGTCAAGCCATTACGACTATATAGCACTGGGAAGGGGTTAGGATGAGGATTTGGGATGGGACGGGGGAAGGGGGGGGGGGAAGGAATGGTGTCCAACCACTTGTAGACGGTCGGGGGATTGAACGCAGACCTGCATGAAGTGATCATTGAGAGTGGAATCTTGTTTTCGTTTTGTTTTTTAAGTGTCTATTATTTTAAAGTTCTTGAATTCGGCTCATCATATCTCTCTCTCTCTCTCTCTCTCTCTCTCTCTCTCTCTCTCTCTCTCTCTCTCTCTCTCTCTCTCTCTCTCTCTCTTTCTCTTTCTCTCTCTCTCTTTCTCTTTCTCTTTCTCTTTCTCTCTCTCTCTCTTTCTCTCTCTCTTTCTCTTTCTCTTTCTCTTTCTCTCTCTCTCTCTCTCCCCTTCACACCTCGTTCCATTCATTCTATACAAGGAGAATTTCTTTATCAAATACTTTCTGAGCATTTATGGATAATTATCTTACAAAATCTTGTTCATTTATATTTTTTATTTTTTTTAGAATCAATATTCCACTTTAAAACTCTCCATTCAGGAGTGACCTTCCGGACGAAGGGGATGGGTTTGGGAGTTGAGGATGGGGAGTTGGGAGGGGAGGGGGAGTAGGGAAATGGGATGGGGGAATAGAAGGGGATGGGGTATTGGGGTAGGGAGGGGGGGGAGTGATTTCGAGCGATGAGGGATAAATATGTCAACAGTTGGAGGGGATGGGGAGTTGGGGGATGGGGAGTTGGGGGATGGGGAGTTGGGGGATGGGGAGTTGGGGGGAGATAGGTAGTCGAAGTACATAGCGACTGTGGGATCCTATGTACAAACTATGGTATGTGACAGACCTCTCCTTCCCCAAAACAATTTTTTTTCTTGTAGATTATTGAAAATAAAACTAACCTATTATCTCTTGGAGTCTAATATAAGCAATCATAAGCACCAGCACATGTCTATTACATGTAGTATATGTGGAATATGTGGTTGAGAGCTCACTAACTCACTACACTATGTAGAACAGATAGATCTCTAACCCTCTCCATGGAGCACAGAAGAAATTGTATATATATATATATATATATATATATATATATATATATATATATATATATATATATATTATACACACTGGTTACCATTGTATAAATGTGGCCACGTCTGAGGCAAGCTGAAATATGTATGTATATGTATGTATGTATATAATCTTGTCGCGTCTGGCTTCGTGCGACGGTACCAACAGGTGCTGGCTTAGCACAGGTGCAGGATGGACACAAGTCACAGTTGTAGACACATGTTGTGAGAACAGTTGTGGTGTTGTGGAGGAGGCAGCGGTCGTTTCAACTACTGTGTAGACGTTACGTGACGGAAAACGTACTGAGATGTCGACGTCAACAAGCTAATACTCAGGGTTGAGCGTTAGCTCCTAGCCCCCAAACACACACACACACCAAAACTATGACGTTGGTACAACCTTCGAGCAAGTTTTAACACTTCCTAACCAATTATAACAACCAATATACCAAGTTGTAACAACGTTCTAATACGTCATAAACACGTTAAGCTAAGATGTAACAACTTTATTACAAGTTGTAACAAGCGGAAAATAGAGACAGTTTAAATTTGTGTTTCCAGGATAGCCCTGTGTTAAGAATATTTTGTGTTTTAATGATTAAGTTTCTCAGTCGAATTTTCATCTATAACGGTGTATCGAGTTAGCTTCAACCAAATCTTTGTCTAACGTGTTGTTTTAATAACTCTACCAGTGGAAAAAAGTTCTGTCGGACATTTCACAAAGTCGTTTGTCTCTTAGCTTCTGCACTGGCGAGTCGTTCCTAACGGGATCGCTGTTTTCTTCAACCCGTCCTCTTAAAAAATAACGTCACTTTTGGCTCGAATGCGCACTATGGCCAAATTTGGACGTAATTTGAAATGAAATCGACTCACAAAAGTGACGTTCTGTTCCGTTTTCTGTTTGAGTCGTCCGGCCGACTCTGTAAGGTTAGAATAGATGACTTTCAATTCACGTTTTTCATACCGTTTTGAAACTTTATGAGAATTTCCTGCCCACCTAACCTATCAGAGGACCTTTAACTTACTGTTGTTGAAAAAAAAATCCCAAATTTATTTTTTTTCTTTTTTTAATTTTCAAATTACGTCCAAATTCGGCCATACGGCCAAAATCGATGTTCTTTTTAAGAGGACAGATTAGTTTTCTTATTGCTTTGAGATCCAGTGGAATGTCAGATACCCCACTTGAAAACTTTCTGACTTGCCCCCCACTGAAATGTTATTTTTGCTACTCTCAATGTCGTTCTGAATCTGTGTGAAGGTGAGGCTTTGTATTTTTTCCTTTGCTGGCTGTGTTTCATCTCTGACGTGTTCCCAGTTACCACTACTAGGAGATTGTTCTGTGTGTTCATTTTCCCCCCTACATGGATTCACTGTTCTTCAGCGCTGTTCATGATTTGTTCTCATCTCGGTCTCCTGGTGGTTCTCTGGGGAAGGGGGCTGATCACAATCACTTATTTTCCCTACACTAAAATAATTCTCAAGACTCACGTGCAGGCGATGAGTGAGAAGCTCCCCTATGACCCGGGAGCCGGTCGGCCGAGCGGACAGCACACTGGACTTGTGATCCTGTGGTCCCGGGTTCGATCCCGGGCGCCGGCGAGAAACAATGGGCAGAGTTTCTTTCACCCTATGCCCCTGTTACCTAGCAGTAAAATAGGTACCTGGGTGTTAGTCAGCTGTCACGGGCTGCTTCCTGGGGGTGGAGGCCTGGTCGAGGGCCGGGCCGCGGGGACCCTAAAATCCCTGAAATCATCTCAAGATAAGAAGATGACTCTGTAATATCCCCATTGGTCAAACTATTATGTATTAGCGATAAGACCTATCATTAATGTATGATGACTTACTGTAAATATATAGCTCTTGTAATAGCACTTTCTCTGTAACTAGCTGACATTGTAACTATAAGGTGTGAAGGATAGATGAAATTGTTTATGTAATAATCTAAGATGAGGTCTGATAAAGACCTTTTGTGCCCTCTGTAATGCTTTTGCGCTACCGCTCACAGGATGAGTATAGGGTGCACAATAAACTAGCCGCCTTCGGCGGCATCAATCAATCAAAATTAAAAAAATCGTCGTCCTCTCAAGACTCCCGTTTGCCTTTCCAATAATGTTGTCTTCAGACTAATTTTAACCAGCAGTGTTAATCCTCTTGGCTCTTAACTTTTTATTTGTATTTATTTTTTCTTTGGAGGAAATATTGCATTAGTGATGATTCCAGTTGGTTTCCTCTCCCTCGTTGCTATTGTATCGATATTTGCGGGGGTTGAGCTTTAACTCTTTGGTCCCGCCTCTCAACTGTCAATCAACTGGTGTCCAGAGCCTACTGGGCTCTATCATATCTACTTTTGAAACTGTATATGGAGTCAGCCTCCACCACATCATTTCCTAATGCATTCCATTTGTCAACCACTCTGACACTAAAAAAGTTCTTTCTAATATCTCTGTGGCTCATTTGGGCACTCAGTTTCCACCTGTGCCCGTAGTGCGTGTTCCCCTTGTGTTAAATAGCCTGTCTTTATCAACCCTGTCGATTCCCTTGAGAATCTTGAATGTGGTGATCATGTCCCCTCTAACTCTTCTGTCTTCCAACGAAGTGAGGTTTAATTCCAGTAGTCTCTCCTCGTAGCTCATACCTCTCAACTCGGGTACTAGTCTGGTGGCAAACCTTTGAACCTTTTCCAGTTTAGTCTTATGCTTGACTAGATATGGACTCCATGCTGGAGCCGCATACTCCAGGATTGGTCTGACATATGTGGTATATAATGTTCTGAAGATTCCTTACACAAGTTTCTAAAGACCGTTCTTATGTTAGCCAACCTGTGTGTGTGCGCGCGCGCGCGCGCGCTTGTGTGCGTGCGTGCGTGCTTGCGTGCGTGCGTGCATGAGTGCGTTCGGGCCAATGTAAATATCTCATTCTCCATTCAGAGACAAATCATCAGGCGTCGTTAGTGTGATACAATGGGGTTTTGTCCCACCGCCAGTTATCACGTGTGATGAACATGCAAATCGTGCAAGTTGCGCGATACATAGTTCCTGCCTTCCAACCCCCATCGTGGACCTCACTCAGGAGAAAGACCAAACATGCGCAGGGTAAATACACGAGCACAATTGTGTAAATATTTTGAATTTTTTTCCGTGTGCCAGCAGACCTACCAGAATTTCCTGTCAAATGCATAGATGTTATACCTTGTGAAAACAAAAGGGGGACAAGAGCAGAGGCTTATCATCCCCCCCATTAAGAGGGGGAATAAGAGAAGGAACGGTTCCTCCCCTCATCCTACTCCCCCCCCCCCCCCCCCATGAGAGGGGGGCGGCTGCCCCCAGCATTACTCGCGTGCCTCCGGCGTGTTTTGTTGCCAACCGGGAATTCGTGTGTTTTCGCCGAGCATTAAGTGTAGCGCCCATTGAAGGGCATTAGCTTGGCGCTTGAGGTATGGCAACACTGCCTGCCACTAACGCCAGCCACATTACCCTGTCACGGAAAAATGGGCCGAGCGTCCATTAGCGTCTGGCGGAGGCGCGCCAGGCGCTACACAGGCACGCCGCTCGCTGCCTGAGAGGAAGCAATTGGAAGCTCGGATCATAACATCGAGCGAAGATGGCCTTCTTGCGAACGATGCCGAGCGATGATGGACGATGGTGGAAAATATTAAATGACGTCCAAGGACGATAGTCAACTGTCTCCCGGCATTCATCTTGCAATTACTCGCCGTGTTTTTCTCGGTTCGTCTTTTTTCTTATTTAATGGTGCCGTGCTTGGGTGACCAGGTGTCGTACCGGACACTCCTCCCAGATCAAGGAAAATCTCTCGGTGAACACACGAGCATTGTCCCGTCCACCGTGTTGACTCCAGAGGTGTGGACGGGTGTGGGTCCACACCTGCTCTCGCTCGTGGGTCCACATCTGCTCCCGCTCGTAGAATCTACGACTCGTGGAGTCGTGAATCGTAAAATATTGTTATTCCTTTGCTCATTACCCGAGTGTGAAGTCTTGACGCAGATGTAACGAATCGGAAATTGGTGTCCTCGCCTCACTGCGGCTTGCTGTCACACAGGTAAAATATTAAATGATATTCTGATCATTTTCGTTTCATCATTTACACCAAATGTCATCCGATGTATATCCGTTGATTGTGATAGCCTTTGCGTAAGTCGGTCGCTAGTTCATTATTCTTTCGCCTAATTTAGGAGCGTTTTCTACGCGTATTACCTTTTCCTTTGATCTCTTATCTCTGTTCCCAGTGACCATTAACTTGCATTTGTTGAAGCTGATTTCGAGTAGCCACATATTGGACTATTTCAGTAGCTTGCTTAAATCCTGTTGAATTCTTCAGACATTGTTTTCTCTCTCTAGAGCTTTGTATCATCATCAGCAGACATACATACATGGTTCTAAATTTCCTGTATGTGTATTCACCTAGTTGTATTCACCTAGTTGTGTTTGCGGGGGTTGAGCTTTGCTCTTTCGGCCCGCCTCTCAACTGTCAATCAACTGTTTACTAACTATTTTTTTTCTCCACACACACACACACACACACACACACACACACACACACACACACACACACACATGGGCCGAGCGGGACCAAAGAGCCAGAGCTCAACCCCCGCAAACACAACTAGGTGAGTACACACACACACACACACACACCAGGAAGCAGCCCGTGATAGCTGAATAACTCCAAGGTACCTATTTACTGCTAGGTACAGGGGCATTCAGGGTGAAAGAAACTTTGCCCATTTGTTTCTGCCTGGTGCGGGAATCGAACCCGCGCCACAGGATTATGAGACCTGCGCGCTATCCACCAGGCTACCAGGCCCCCCCTGGTATGTGTGTGTGTGTGTGTGTGTGTACTCACCTAGTTGTGCTTGCGGGGGTTGAGCTCTGGCTCTTTGGTCCCGCCTCACACACACGCGCGCGCACACACACACACACACACACACTGTGTGTGTGTGTGTGTGTGTGTGTGTGTGTGTGTGTGTGTGTGTGTGTGTGTGTGTGTGTGTGTGCGTGTGCGTGTGTGGTGGAGGCGGTGAGAACACAACAGATATAATATTATTCATATATTAACCGGCAGGTGTAGGTACTTTGTGATGCGGGATTGGGACAGAGAATGAGTAAATATTCTCTGTGGACAGGTGTACACAGCTCGTTCATCGCTGTCCACGTGCAGAGGGTGTAAACTGTGTACTTTTGCCAGACGTTCATGTTTGGTTTACAAACATGAATAGTAAGGATAACTCTCAGGACAAAGCCCAAAGCCAGTGTAACGAAGTAGGACTTGAAAGGGTTATGAGGACGAAGGGAAGGAACCGTGGACACTTATGTTTGATAAGACATAAATGAAGATTAAAACAGAAATACACGCCCACAAACTAGAAACCAACCAGAAACCAACATACACGCCCACCAACCACAAACTAACACACACGCCCACCAACCGCAAACTAACACACACGCCCACCAACCACAAACCAACACACGCCCACCAACCACAAACCAACACACGCCCACCAACCACAAACCAACACACGCCCACAAACCAACACACGCCCACCAACCACAAACTAACACACGCCCACCAACCACAAACCAACACACGCCCACCAACCACAAACCAACACACGCCCACCAACCACAAACCAACACACGCCCACAAACCAACACACGCCCACCAACCACAAACCAACACACGCCCACCAACCACAAACCAACACACGCCCACCAACCACAAACCAACACACGCCCACAAACCAACACACGCCCACCAACCACAAACCAACACACGCCCACCAACCACAAACCAACACACGCCCACAAACCAACACACGCCCACAAACCAACACACGCCCACAAACCACAAACTAACACACGCCCACCAACCACAAACTAACACACGCCCACCAACCACAAACTAACACACGCCCACCAACCACAAACCAACACACGCCCACCAACCACAAACCAACACACGCCCACCAACCACAAACCAACACACGCCCACCAACCACAAACCAACACACGCCCACCAACCACAAACCAACACACGCCCACCAACCACAAACCAACACACGCCCACCAACCACAAACCAACACACGCCCACCAACCACAAACCAACACACGCCCACCAACCACAAACCAACACACGCCCACAAACAAACACACGCCCACAAACAAACACACGCCCACCAACCACCAACTAACACACGCCCACCAACCACAAACTAACACACGCCCACTCTCCAATCAGCGGCCACCACCACCACACAGAATTTTATAAGGGCATAAAATACACCAAAGACCCCCTACCCCCCATCCCACCCCCTGAAACAATGAATACACAGCATAAGTTAACGATGAGACTGTGTTGTATAAGAAGGTCTATACATATATCCCTATATGATGAGCCGCCCCCCACGAGGACGACAACTAACAGTCGTCAGTGATACACAGGTCTAACACCTGCCCACGTGATCGCCATTTAATGCCCATCCAGCTCTGTATCACCTGCTAGATGTACAGGTGCTGTGAAGACATCTGATTTATTAACGTGGTATACGTTAATAAATCACATAGGTGATTCGGGTATTATTCGGCTGCCACGTGTACAACCCGTTGTTTTAGTTCGTTGTTTACACCCGTTAGGTCTCGTTGGCAACGCGGCGTTAACTTGACGCAAGTGATTGGAAAATTATTGAAATAAATTATCGTTTTGTTTTGGGTTTCCTGTGGCGTTGAAAGCTGGGAAAAAATCATTCAAATTTCTACCTTTTTGAGCATTTACGGGTCCTTAGTCTCGTTTTATTCCTCCTTTCCATAGTCTCTTTCTCTTATCGGTTATGCTTGCTATCTCTCACCTCTTCTTTCCTCTTGCTTCGTCTTGCTGGTTACTGTGTGAATTTATATAATTAGGTTGGTTCATCCCGGCCCAAAGGGAAAAATCCGAGATGCAACAGAAGAATCCATGGTATAATAGGGCATGTATGGAAGCGAAGAAACTGAACAAAAAGGCGTGGAGGAACTTCCGGAATAACAGAACACCAGAAAGCAGAGAGAGATACCAGAGAACCAGGTATGAGTACGTCAGGGTGAGAAGAGAAGCAGAGAAAAGTTTTGAAAATGATATAGCAAACAAAGCCAAGACCGAACCAAAGCTACTCCACAGTCACATCAGAAGGAAAACAACAGTGAAAGAACAGGTATTGAAACTTCGAACAGGCGAGGACAGGTATACAGAGAATGACAGAGAGGTGTGTGAAGAACTCAACAAGAGGTTCCAGGAGGTCTTCACAATAGAACAAGGTGAGGTCACTGTGCTAAGAGAAAGGGAGGTAAACCAGGCGGCCTTGGAAGAGTTCGAAATTACGGGAGAGGAGGTCAAGAGACACCTGCTGGATCTGGATGTTAGAAAGGCTGTTGGTCCAGATGGGATCTCACCATGGGTACTGAAAGAGTGTGCAGAGGCACTTTGCTTGCCACTCTCCATAGTGTATAGTAAGTCATTGGAGACAGGAGACCTACCAGAAATATGGAAGACGGCGAATGTGGTCCCAATATACAAAAAGGGCGACAGGCAAGAGGCACTGAAATAAAGGCCAGTGTCCTTGACTTGTATACCATGCAAGGTGATGGAGAAGATCGTGAGAAAAAACCTGGTAACACATCTGGAGAGAAGGGACTTCGTGACAAATCGCCAACATGGGTTTAGGGAGGGTAAATCTTGCCTTACAGGCTTGATAGAATTCTACGATCAGGTGACAAAGATTAAGCAAGAAAGAGAGGGCTGGGCGGACTGCATTTTCTTGGATTGTCGGAAAGCCTTTGACACAGTACCGCATAAGAGGCTGGTACATAAGCTGGAGAGACAGGCAGGTGTAGCTGGTAAGGTGCTCCAGTGGATAAGGGAGTATCTAAGCAATAGGAAGCAGAGAGTTACGGTGAGGGGTGAGACCTCCGATTGGCGTGAAGTTACCAGTGGAGTCCCACAGAGCTCTGTACTCGGTTCTAACTTGTTTCTGATATTTGTAAATGATCTCCCGGAGGGTATCGATTCATTTCTCTCAATGTTTGCGGACGATGCTAAAATTATGAGAAGGATTAAAACAGAAGAGGACTGTTTGAGGCTTCAAGAAGACCTAGACAAGCTGAAGGAATGGTCGAAAAATGGTTGTTAGAGTTTAACCCAACCAAATGTAATGTAATGAAGATAGGTGTAGGGAGCAGGAGGCCAGATACAAGGTATCATCTGGGAGAGGAAATTCTTCAGGAGTCAGAGAAGGAAAAAGACTTGGGGGTTGATATCACGCCAGACCTGTCTCCTGCAGCACATATCAAGCGGATAACATCAGCGGCATATGCCAGGCTGGCCAACATACGAACGGCATTCAGAAACTTGTATAAAGAATCATTCAGAACTTTGTATACCACATATGTCAGGCCAATCCTGGAGTATGCAGCCCCAGCATGGAGTCCATATCTAGTCAAGGATAAGACTAAACTGGAAAAGGTTCAAAGGTTTGCCACCAGACTAGTGCCCGAGCTGAGAGGTATGTGCTACGAGGAGAGACTACGGGAATTAAACCTCACTTCGCTGGAAGACAGAAGAGTTAGGGGGGGACATGATCACCACATTCAAGATTCTGAAGGGAATTGATAGGGTAGATAAAGACAGTCTATTTAACACAAGGGGAACACGCACAAGGGGACACAGGTGGAAACTGAGTGCCCAAATGAGCCACAGAGATATTAGAAAGAACTTTTTTAGTGTCAGAGTGGTTGACAAATGGAATGCATTAGGGGGTGATGTGGTGGAGGCTGACTCCATACACAGTTTCAAGTGTAGATATGATAGAGCCCAATAGGCTCAGGAATCTGTACACCTGTTGATTGACGGTTGAGAGGCGGGACCAAAGAGCCAGAGCTCAACCCCCGCAAACACAACTAGGTGAGTACTAGGTGAGTACACACACACACACACACACACACACACACACACACACACACACACACACACACACACACACACACACACACACACACAGGAAAATGGAATGAACTAAACGAGCAGGTTTTAGAAGTAAACTCCATAATTTAAAAAGTAGATTTAACAGAAATATGTCGAGGCATTGCATTGGACAACCGGGGGCTAAAAAGGCGGGGTCGAAGAGCTAACGCTCGATCCTGCAGGTACAAATAGGGAAGTACACAGACAGTACAAAACCTACCTAAAGAAAAATACAAATGCAAATTCTGTAAAGGTCCAAAGATAGAAAACAAGGCTGGTTCTTGAGCTAAGGGGACTGAGCTATGAGCAAAGACTGGGAACTTGACCTTACTACACAGCGGAAAGACATAATAGGGCGGACATGATAACGACATACAAAATACTAAGAGTGACAAAATAGATGTATAAGCAGTGCTCAAATTAAGGAACAGTAGAACGAGAGGGCATAATTGGAAACATGGATGAGTCAGATGTCAGAAAGAACTTGTTCACTTCGAGTCGTAAATAAGTGGAACGGACTGGATGAGGAAATTGTCGAATCCAATTAGATACACAACTTTAAATGTAGATATGATAAGAAAGCGAGGGGGGGGGGAGGAATTAAGTCACTGCATTGATCAATGACTGTCGAAAGGTGGGGCTTAAGAGCACACGCTCAACCCTACAAGCAAAGCCAAGTGAGTTACAAACGAACACGTGTCAAGGAAGCAGGAAAAAACGAATTTCTTGTACAAACTTTTAAAAATCCTTCCAATGGTCCTAACTGTCTTATTTTTAACTTTGAGTGATCATCGTTCTGGCTTGATAATCCAAGGGTCCAGAGTGTGGAGTTTCTGGAAAACATAACTAAGCTTGGACCAGTTAAAAAAATGGAACAAAAAGGAATGTACAAGATTGTGTTGGACTTGGGTTTGTGTATTAAGTCTAGCCCCCCTTACCCCCTCCTCCGTCAACCGTCCCCCCCCTCCCCGTCAACCGTTCCCCCCCCCCCTCCGTCAATCGTCCCCTCCCCCCAGTGATGTTTGTACCTCGTAAATACTGGCAGAGGCGCTGAATTTACAGTTGAATGGAAGAATCATATTATAAAGATAGTGTTTTGCATACATAAAGATCAATAATATTGTGTAACGGGCCATGATATACTTGTGGCTACACACACACACTCACACTCACACACACACACACACACACACACACACACACACACACACACACACACACACACACACACTCACACTCACACTCACACTCACACACACACTCACACTCACACAGCAGGCTACTGTACTCTTCATTACTGCTTTACACAATCACGCTTCATTCAATATAGTCAACTCGGGGGGGGGGGGGGGGGGGGGGAAGAATGTTATCAGCCGTGAGGAAGAGCGCTGCTTCCCTCTCCACACAATGAGACACACAACAGTGTATTTCCATCATAAAGATCAACACAAATGAAACATTTACCGCTGTGTCCACTGACATGACCACCGACATATCGTCCCCCACATTTTTCACGTCTGGGTTATATACCATTGATAGTATATAACACTCGCTTTATCAGCCGCTTGAACGCCGTATATGAAACATGCTCCTTTAAAGCTTAATTTCCTATACTTATCGCAGTCATTCGTAGCCCTTGTACACTTCCTTGATATATGGAAATCAACCGCGTACGTCAGTATATATATGGGTATATTTTACACAGAAGGAAAAAAAGGGGGTAAAAAAAATGGTGATTGGTTGGTGTGTATATACGCCCCCCCCCCCTTCCCCCTTCTAAAAAAAATTAGTGGGCATTTGTTATGCTCCTAAAATTGGGTAGACATGAATTTCGATAATCAGATCATGTCTGTTAAGACAAATAATCTACAGCTGAGGTTAATAGTGAACAATTGAGGTTAATAGTGAACAAAGCCACGACAGAATGCAAGATTTGTTCTTGATTTCATGTTTTACACACACACACACACACACACACACACACACACACACACACACACACACACACACACACACACACACACACACACACACACACACTTTAAGATGTTTAAAGGAAGTGAAGCAAAAGGAAAAAGGAGATCGTGGGGAGAGAAGGTATAGAGTCCCAGCCTCTGTTGTCACAACTGGTCACACACACACCGTGTTAGGAGCACTGGGGAGAGGGGGGAGGAGGAAGGGGGGGAGAACTTGCATAAAAACTCTCCCCTTTCTTTACCTCTCCGTCCCCTAATCTCCCTCCTCCTCCTCTCCCCTCCTTCTCCATCCCTTACTTTCCATTCCGCTCCTTCCTCTCTTTCTCCCTCCCTTTCTTCCAACCCTTTCACCTTACGTCTCCTTTCCTTTCTCCTCCTTCTCTTCATCTTCCCTTTTGCTTTCCCCTCTTTCCGTCCTTCTTTCCACCCCTCTGTTTGTCTCCAAATTTCCTCCATTCCTTCGACCTTCTCTCCCTGCCCCTCTCTACCCCCAGGGACCTGAAAGGGTTACATACGACGCCCCCCCCCTCCCCCCGCCCCCCAAAGGACCAAGGGAGGGAAAAAACCCTGACGCTCTCAATTTAGTTGGCAACATTGTGGTCCAGTCTACGTGCCCTGAGAGTTGCTTTGTGATATCCTGGTTGTGTCATCAAGTTAATTATTATGAGCTTTTTCAACAGATATCGTAATATCCATTCAGTGGATATCAGAAAATTTAAAAACCGTTAGAGGTGTGTTTTTTTTTTTTTAAGTTGGATAATTTGATTTTTGAGCGAAAAAATTATACGAGGGAAGAAATGTTGAAATGATCAGTCGATTTAGAAATTTTGATGTTCATTATAAGTATAATGTTCATTATAATTAAAAGACTAATAGTAAAAATAATACAAAAGATAATTACGGTAATGAAAAATGTATAAATAATAATTAAAAAATTATTAATGTTTTAATAGCAAGCTAGACAAGCAATATTAATTACAATGAAAATAATCTAAATTTGCAAATATATATATATATGTATATATGTATATATGTATATATGTATATGCGTATATATATATATATATATATATATATATATATATATATATATATATATATATATATATATATATATATGCAGAATAACCACATGTGAAAAACAGAAAATGCTTAACGCGTCCTCGGCTAATTCGCCTTCATCAGAGCAAAGTAGAATGAAGATCTTCATTCTACTTTGCTCTGATGAAGGCGAATTAGCCGAGGACGCGTTAAGCATTTTCTGTTTCACATGTGGTTATTCTACATATATATATATATATATATATATATATATATATATATATATATATATATAATATAATATAATATATATATATATATATATATATATATATATATATATATATATAACTGAAAACTCACACCCCAGAAGTGACTCGAACCCATACTCCCAGAAGCAACGCATCTGGTATGTACAAGACGCCTTAATCCACTTGACCATCACGACCGGACAAAATGAGGTGATAGCCGAGGCTATTTGAACCACCCCACCGCCGGCACTCGGATAGTTATCTTGGGCATAGCATTTTACCAAATCACCTCATTCTTTGGGGCAACACGTGAGGAACACAAATGCGAACAAGCCTGAATGGTCCCCAGGACATATGCAACTGAAAACTCACACCCCAGAAGTGACTCGAACCCATACTCCCAGAAGCAACGCATCTGGTATGTACAAGACGCCTTAATCCACTTGACCATCACGACCGGACAAAATGAGGTGATAGCCGAGGCTATTTGAACCACCCCACCGCCGGCACTCGGATAGTTATCTTGGGCATAGCATTTTACCAAATCACCTCATTCTTTGGGGCAACACGTGAGGAACACAAATGCGAACAAGCCTGAATGGTCCCCAGGACATAAGCATAGCCTCGGCTATCACCTCATTTTGTCCGGTCGTGATGGTCAAGTGGATTAAGGCGTCTTGTACATACCAGATGCGTTGCTTCTGGGAGTATGGGTTCGAGTCACTTCTGGGGTGTGAGTTTTCAGTTGCATATGTCCTGGGGACCATTCAGGCTTGTTCGCTTTTGTGTTCCTCACGTGTTGCCCCAAAGAATGAGGTGATTTGGTAAAATGCTATGCCCAAGATAACTATCCGAGTGCCGGCGGTGGGGTGGTTCAAATAGCCTCGGCTATCACCTCATTTTGTCCGGTCGTGATGGTCAAGTGGATTAAGGCGTCTTGTACATACCAGATGCGTTGCTTCTGGGAGTATGGGTTCGAGTCACTTCTGGGGTGTGAGTTTTCAGTTGCATATGTCCTGGGGACCATTCAGGCTTGTTCGCATTTGTGTTCCTCACGTGTTGCCCCAAAGAATGAGGTGATTTGGTAAAATGCTATGCCCAAGATAACTATCCGAGTGCCGGCGGTGGGGTGGTTCAAATAGCCTCGGCTATCACCTCATTTTGTCCGGTCGTGATGGTCAAGTGGATTAAGGCGTCTTGTACATACCAGATGCGTTGCTTCTGGGAGTATGGGTTCGAGTCACTTCTGGGGTGTGAGTTTTCAGTTGCATATGTCCTGGGGACCATTCAGGCTTGTTCGCATTTGTGTTCCTCACGTGTTGCCCCAAAGAATGAGGTGATTTGGTAAAATGCTATGCCCAAGATAACTATCCGAGTGCCGGCGGTGGGGTGGTTCAAATAGCCTCGGCTATCACCTCATTTTGTCCGGTCGTGATGGTCAAGTGGATTAAGGCGTCTTGTACATACCAGATGCGTTGCTTCTGGGAGTATGGGTTCGAGTCACTTCTGGGGTGTGAGTTTTCAGTTGCATATGTCCTGGGGACCATTCAGGCTTGTTCGCATATATATATATATATATATATATATATATATATATATATATATATATATATATATATAATCGGCCATCAAGAGCCAACTTGTATAGGTACGTCTAACCACCTACAAGACCAAACCACAACTACAAGTGCCGACCACATCTGCTGCCCAAAATCGACCAATGAGAATGCAGGATCAAAAAAGATTACCCCAGAACACCCTCCCCCCCCCTCTTCCCCCACTTGAATAACATAACCTCTGTTCAGTATATGTACACTTAGAGGCTTACTTTAAAGGAAGTAAGTCCTTTAAAGACTAAAGGACTTTAGTAAGGACTAAAGAGGACACTTTAGTCCTGGACTATTTCCAAGGACTATCTTGAGGTGATTTCGGGGCTTTAGTGTCCCCGCGGCCCGGTCCTCGACCAGGCCTCCACCCCCAGGAGGCAGCCCGTGACAGCTGACTAACACCCAGGTACTTATTTTACTGCTACGTAACAGGGGAATAGGGTGAAAGAAACTCTGCTCGTTGTTTCTCGCCGGCGCCCGGGATCGAACCCGGGACCACAGGATCACAAGTCCTGTGTGCTGTCTGCTCGGCCGACCGGCTCCCGACTAAAATATACTTGCTGGTTGGTCAATAAACTATTGTGGTAGCCTTAATAAAAAAAAAATACGCGGTTGATAGGCCACACTTAAGCTCAAAAACAAATCAAATAATTTGTATTCATCTTCCCTCTGCCTACTAAGATGTTTAGGTGTGCTTTAGCGAAACTCGTCCTCGAACGACACGCTACTTGGCCATATAAAGTGTGAAATGAGCTTATGAGAGTTCATTTTCACACTTTTTTCAATTCAATTTCTTTCTTTATTATGCACCCCATACCTATCCCGTGGGCGGTGGTGGAAAGGGTTACAGAGGCACATATAATAGGTTCAGGAACTGAACCCCATAGTTCGTTTAGCTAAGCAAGTGGCAATCTTTTGAAGCTAGTTACACAATTGTTAATGTTATATATACATGTACATATATATACAATCATTTACACAAATACATACATTGATAATTTTCACGTATCACAAGTAATTCAACAAGAGGATCACAACAGTCACTATATAAGGCACGTTTCATCTGTGTTTAGTCACACAGTTACTGGTCTTGCTGCACACCCTCCGAACTGGGCGGCAGCTTTACAGTCATGTGCATGCATTACCTACAGTAAGCAGATTTTGGATATTTCGCTAAGATTCCGGGCAGCACATCATTATGAATCAAGTACTTACACATTTCTTAGACTCCATTGATAGTGTTATCTCTGAATTACGTGATTTTTTTCAGATTCCATTATATAATGACGCAAAGTATGCGAATAGTTCTGCTGACAGAGTTTGCATTTAGTCAGATCTACATCAGCAGATGTTACAAACTCCCAGAGGTACTTGTAGCCGAGCCTAAGTCTAGCAGTGGTGACATCTAGAAGTCTGCTAACCTTATTGGATGACCCATAGACGTGCGACATCTGTTGACCAGACCACACACTAGAAGGTGAAGCGACGACGACGTTTCGGTCTGTCCTGGACCATTGTCAAGTCGATTGAGAGTCGACGGCCCGAAACGTCGTCGTCCCTTCACCTTCTCAGGTGAAAAATCTTTCCCAGATGGAAAAGTGCATAAGAAATAAAAATTAAGATTCGTGATAGAATTCGTCATCTAACCAATTCAGTCTTGTTCAATGAAACATGTCTACAACAATGACTGTTATCAATAACAAAATATATAAATTATCTGTATAAACTGGAACTTCTGTCCAAAGTTGGAGGACAGACGCTGGGGGGCCAGCTTCACCCAACTTCGCAGGATTACACGTGTAGTGTGTGACTGTCGTAGGCTGATCAGGGTTGGCCCAATTCTCCATCTTTTAGAAATATCGACTTCCACTGCTACTACCCCCCCCCTTCCCCCTCTTACGTTTTTTATATATCGAGGATTTGTTTTCATTGAGTTTCTCACATTTTTTCATAATTTTCTAACATTTGCTGATAGAAAGGACGCGCGCGCGCGCGCGCAGAAACACACACACACACACAAACACACACACACACACACACACACACACACACACACACACACACACACACACACACACACGCACGCACGCACACGCAGGGCTGGGCGGACTGCATTTTCTTGGATTGTCGGAAAGCCATTGACACAGTACCGCATAAGAGGCTGGTACATAAGCTGGAGAGACAGGCAGGTGTAGCTGGTAAGGTGCTCCAGTGGATAAGGGAGTATCTAAGCAATAGGAAGCAGAGAGTTACGGTGAGGGGTGAGACCTCCGATTGGCGTGAAGTCACCAGTGGAGTCCCACAGGGCTCTGTACTCGGTCCTATCTTGTTTCTGATATATGTAAATGATCTCTCAGAGGGTATCGATTCATTTCTCTCATTGTTTGCTGATGATGCAAACATTATGAGGGGGATTAAGACAGAGGAAGATAGTATGAGGCTACAAGATGACCTTGACAAACTGAATGAATGGTCCAACATATGGCTACTAAAGTTCAACCCGAGTAAATAAAAGGTAATGAAACTAGGCGGAGGAAACAGGAGGCCAGACACAGGACACCGAAAGGAAGATGAAGTTCTTCATGAAACGAACAGAGAAAGATCTAGGAGTTGATATCACACCAAACCTGTCTCCTGAAGCCCACATACAACGAATAACATCTGCGGCGTACTCGCATGGAGTCAGCCTCCACCACATCACTTCCTAATGCATTCCATCTGTTAACTACTGACACTGAAAAAGTTATTTCTAACGTCCCTGTGGCTCATTTGGGTACTCAGTTTCCACCTCTGTCCCGTTGTTCGCGTACCACCCGTGTTAAAGAGTTTATCTACCCTGTCGATTCCTCTGAGAATTTTCTAGGTAGTGATCATGTCTCAACATAATCTTCATGTCTAATCTCTCCACACGTCTTCCAGTGTCGCGAGGTGCATTTCACGCAACCTTTCCTCGTAACTCATGCCCCTTAGTTCTGGGACTAGCCTAGTGGCATACCTCTGAACGTTTTCCAGCTTCGTCTTGTGCTTGACAAGGTACTGGCTCTATGCTGGGGCCTCATACTCCAGGATTGGTCTTAACATATGTGTCATACACGTTTCTGAATGAATCCATGCACAGATTCCTGAAGGCAGTTCTGATGTTAGCCAGCTTCGCATACGCCGCAGGTATGTGTGTGTGTGTGTGTTAGAGAGTAATATATGTAGCAGATATAATGGAGGAAAATTTATTGGTTAGAAAGGCGGGGTCTTAGAGCTAATAGATCGACTCTGGAGACACAAATTGCAAATACGAAGAGTAAATACACACACACACACACACACACACACACACACACACACACACACACACACACACACACACACACACACAGAACCAAGCACTACCGGATATCTTACTTAATATTAAATGTATATTAAATAGGATACCCAGCGGTACCCGGGTCAAACCCCCGTGCTATAGGTTGACCCGGTACCATTTCACCAAAGAGAAATCCAAGAAAAATGATGACTTGATAATGGCCGGGCGGACCGAAACGTCGTCAATTCTTCATTTTCAGATGTGTGGGATGGAATATATATATATATATATATATATATATATATATATATATATATATATATATATATATATATATATATATATAATATAATATAATATCGAGTCGTTACTCTTGAGGCCTGGAGACGCCTGACCCGAGAATACGACGTATCATGTCCATTACTATTTATCTTTTATGTAAATTACTTATTCATTTGCATATTCACTGCCCTTCTCCCTCTGGCAGTGTGAAATTATGTAAACTCCAATGGCTATCAGGCTCCTCACCTCGCTATGAATACAGAAGGCAGGTTTTAAAGCCTTCATCATATGCTTAAATACTGTAATATAGCTTGAAGGCATTATGTTGATATATAATAGAAATATATGTTTATATATATCAAGTAATGTCTGTAAACAATAAGTAGAATAGGTTAAAGGAGTGTGATATAATGTCATAAGTATATCCCACATTTTGAAAGTTTGCAAATCAATTGGGTTTGGGATGGTATGCTGTGGGGCAGTTAATGGTGGCGCAGTGGTATCGCCCTCGTCTTGCGCCTCGAGCATGTATGTGTCTGGGTCGAGCCCTGGTTAGGGAAGATTGACTGGGTGCCAGTCCTTTGATTGATTGATGAAAATTAAGCCACCCAAAAGGTGGCACGGGCATGAATAGCCCGTAAGTGGTGGCCCTTTTGAGCCATTACCAGTATCATTAGATGATACTAGAGATCTGTGGAGGTGCAACTGCACCCAGCGTGACGGGAGATGTCTCCCGTACCAGTCCTTAACTACTGAACAGGAGCCGGTCGGTCGAGCGGACAGCACGCGGGACTTGTGATCCTGTGGTCCTGGGTTCGATTCCAGGCGCCGGCGAGAAACAATGGGCAGAGTTTCTTTCACCCTAGGCCCCTGTTACCTAGCAGTAAATTAGGTACCTGGGTGTTAGTCAGCTGTCACGGGCTGCTTCCTGGGGGTGGAGGCCTGGTCGAGGACCGGGCCGCGGGGACACTAAAGCCCCGAAATCATCTCAAGATAACCTCCTCCTAACCTCCTGGTCCTTGTTCATCCATCGGTAATTATCGGATCTGATTGGCTGATCGTGTTCCCAGGAAAATGATTAGTGGGTTGTAACGGGGGGTGGGGGAAATAGCTCTATCTTGTCCATTATTCCACCCCCCCCCAGTTAACTAACGAGGCCGGGGAAAACAGCTCTCTCTAGTCCGTTATCCCGTCCCCAGTTAGCTAACTATTCTAGAGCACTCCCAGAGTTCCTAAGGCAGCCTCTCTCGTTCAACACCTTGTAACCTAGGTATTTGACTACCTAGGTGCTAAAACTACAAAGCGTCGTAACTGGATCAGCTACCCGAAACTCTAGAGAGAACTCTAGAATACATAATCATTGCCACAAACGTATAAGAGAAAACGAAAGGAAAGGAATGAATAGTGAAGTAATTAGTGAGGGTTTGGGGTGAGAGGGAGGGAGGTGGGAGGAGCGAGGAGGGTCATTAGTTGAAAGTGAGAGTTTAGAGAGGGGTGGAGGGAGAGGTGTAGATAGGTAGAAGGAGAAGAGTAGATAGTAGAAGTAGAAGAGTAGATAGTAGAAGACGAAATGCTGCCACCATCCATTCTAGACCATTACATACAAGACAAGGAATGGAACTTGTCTGTATAAAAATATTCTCAAAAGATGTTATTACCATGTATGAACTCCAAACATGTACTCATTAATATCATGAAACCAGTAACCACAGAGGCTTTCTCACCTTAACTCAAAGCTCTAGGGAACAAAGTTAAACACAATTTAAATAATAAATTCATAATTATATTTCACATGAAGTATCATAATTTAGCAATTCAATTAAAATGTTCCAGTTTAATATGCAAAGTGAGTCATCATCCAAGAATTCGAGAACCCTACAACTTGACTGCCCCTGATCATCACACAACATATGTAAACACGACCAAGTCACCTTACTGCTCAACTCACCAAGTGTCTCTGCCTATAGCTGGATAGAGAGGGGGGAGGGGTCTGTAGTTGACAGAGACTCCCGCCCTGCCGGCCGACAGCCTCCCTGCTAGGGCCGTCTCCTCTGCTCTGCTGACTGCCGTTCTGTCTGTTAATGATCTCGAATCGATAGCTCTCCGAGTATTTATTGGGGAACCTAGTAGCTAACTCCGCCCACAAGTAGATAGCCTCCGGCTTTCTACCAAGCCACTCCTTAAACGTCGGCCTGTTTGAAGGCTAACAGGCTACAATTATACGATTAGCGGAAGCAAGGTGAAATTCTCATGATCTGACCTCAGGTCACTTGAGGTCATTAACGCTTTGAGGTGTGACTTTCCGGTGGACAAACTGGCGCCTTCTCTAATCCCTGTCTGTGACTCATGTACTCTATGTATGTATTAAACTAAACCAAACACTTTTACAGTGTTACAGGGTGAGGCTTACCGTGAGCTGTGGGAGAGGGAAGCTCTCAATGCTAACAGGAGTCAGATGATGTTCACTCCTGTACCCAATACGGGCTATTCATGCCCGTGCCACCTCTTGGGCGGCTTAATCTTTATCAATCAATCAATCGTCCTGTACCCACCTATGTGTATATATACAAAAAAATAGTAAATAATCTGGAACTACTTCCATATTATCTATAAAAAATACGCTGCGTTTTTTGTTATTAGTTTAACGTAACTATAATTAACTATACATGACCAAACATCATACTTCTCTTTATCTCGCTATGCACAACCTAACATCACTCATACAGGACAATAAAACACCGTACAATACAACACCGTACAATATCATACATCACCGTACATCACCGTACTT